>NC_048896.1:60494890-60501474 GCF_011077185.1 Oxyura jamaicensis
TTTTTTTTTTTCTTTTTTAATGGTCAGCAGTAATATTCTAAATTGCACAATAAACTTTTGTTTCAGCCCCAACAATCTCATAATTTGTGTGCATATACTGTGTACTAATAGACACAAATACCATGTGATTCCTGTTTTGGAGAGGATCTTAGTGTAGATTTTGTAGTACTGGTGCTCCACTCACACTTAACAAGATACTTGTCTTTATCAGTAACGACTTTCCTACAGCACACAGTTCTCATTTCTTCTTCTGTACCTGCCTAGATTTGTCATAGGTCCAATGCAGAGAAATACAGGCAAATAAACAGATAGAGAGAATAGAATTGATACTATTTTTAGTTCTCTCCAGATATGTAAGTTGTGAGCTAGAGTCTGTGCTGAGTCTCTCAGGAAATTCATCTGTGAAGGAATGGCTCAGGGAATAGGAATACAGTGGACTTTGCTGAACCAGTAGGACCTATTATAGGTTCTATTATATGTCTAATAGGACCTATTATAGTCATGGATCTGTCCAGGTTTTTGCAGTTTGTCTGATCAGAGGCAGTTTAGTCCTTCTGTGTAACCATTTCCTTGCTACCAGTATAGAGTACCTACAGTTGTGTACCTTTTGTACGGTTTAGTTTGTGTAAAGGGCAAGAAGCAAAAAAGGTAGATGATAGTCCAGTGTATGGAATAGTTACGATTTATGAGTAATTATCTAGGACTATGGTTTATTATAGTAGTACTTTACCCCATGCATGTTTATAGTCATTAATACAACATTCAGTGCCTCTAATGTTGCTTAACAAAAGTGACTGTGTGTAGTGTCTCAGCAGTCAGTGCAGAGATTGAAATATAGGTATAAAGGATACTTTGCTTCAAAAATTCATCTTTAATATGCAGATTTGCTTTATGTGTATACAGTCGTATTTTACTTTTACTGAGAATCTTGTCTGGTTTTGCATGAAATCATAGAGTTCTGCAAATCTACCAATTTCTTTGTGTAAGTAGACCACAGAGAGATTCTGTGGTCTAGAAAATACTTCCCACGTGGTGGCATTTCTTAAGTATCCTTGTTTCTTTCAGGGATAAATAAAGCAAGGAAAGCTGATTATTGCATATATGTAGCAATAAAGTATACAAAAGTTTATAGTATAAGTACACTAAGAGAAAGTATGCATCACAATCATCATATTTTTGAATCAACCTGGAACTTGCAACAACTGATGTGAGGGACTAAAAGAGTTTGGTTTGTATGCAGGTTTTTAAGGATTAAATTTATTTCTAAAAATTTTCATTTTGCATGTTGTAGTCTATGTACTGAATGACTACTAATCCTATAGAGAAAATCATGAACAGGTAAATATAATTGAATGCATACATAAATTACAATTGCAAAAATTACATTTGCAATGGTGGGTATTTTTGGCTTTGGCACTTCATGAATTTTTATCGTGAGTTATTTCTGATTAGATGTTCTTAAAGTGACTTATTTTAAAATAGGAATGCGGTGAAAAACAGAGTCAAATTGAACGAGCCGTTAGAGAAAAGCGAACAGTGGAAGAAGAACTTGAAAAAGTAAGGCAATTATATGCATTTTTACATTATGTTTAAGATCTCTCTTCAGTAGGAAAAGATGTGTTAATTTTTTATGTTCCATGTTTTTCCCATGTATTGGAATGAAGGATAGTTCTATGACCGTTAAGTTTCTTACTTGTTGAGTAGTTTTTCTTAACTCTAAATATTCATGTCAGTATTTTAATTTTTTAATCTGGAAATCATTTTAAAGCTGTAATTCTAAACTGAAAAAGAGTATTTTTTGAATAATGTAAAAAGTAAAGGGAGAGGTACTTGACATAATCTGAAAGAATCTTGGTACATATTCCAGTTAAACTTAAGCTCAATATACTGAAAACCAAATGGATGAAAAAACTTTGAAAACCTTTTCTTTTCCAAGTAGCAGTAGCACTAAAATTCAATGAAATTCAGTTTTATTTTAAATCTGAAAAATAGGGCACAATGAGGAGTAGCATTGTTGTCATTACTACACGATCAATCACCCGTGCAAGGTAAAGTTGATTTTACATGGAATTTTATTCTTCAGATTTACAGGGAAGACAGAGTACATGAATCTGACAATAGAAGACTAGAGCAACTGCATCAGAAGTATCTACTTGCAGAAACTACAAAAGGTGACCTTCAGCTTAGTCTACAAACAACACAAAATAAACTGAAACAGCTGGAAATGAAGTAAGTCATGGATGTTACAGAGACAGGAATGGAAAATAATGGAAAATATTTCTGACTAGCTGTTGATAGTGTGTTAGGTCTTTGTCACATTTTCCATCAGTCGCAGGAATAGTATCAAGTTACCATAATTCTGAAGCAAGGGTAATTATGAATCACGATAAAAGTATTAAGGGGGATAACAGACTACAGGATGACAAGTTTTGCAAGCAGGTTTTTTTTTTTTTTACAAAGAAATGAAAATTGGAGTACATTATTTGAAATCCTGACATATTTCTAAATACTGTTTGTAGGAAAAGTTACGCTCTGAAATATTTGGGCAGAATTTATTACTTTATAAATTCATCTGCAGTGTGGTATCTTCTAGTGCATGTGTAACACTCCATGTTTACATAGTATACTGCATTTCAGGTCTGTGTTCAGAGAGCTAATAGATATTATCATAGTTCCAGTAATGTAATGCTAAATGGCATGGAATGGTACATGTTTTTAGATCAGGTTGTTCTCAGAATAAAAAGTGTAGGATTCTCTGTAAGTTATTTATGATCTTCAATGATCATAAATTATATCTCTTCTCCAGAGCAATCATTTGGGAATCTAGAAATGTGTTTAAAATGAGAAGCTAGTGTTCCACATTGCAATTTTACTGAGATTGCTAGAATGTTAGATTGCTTTTATGAATTCCCTAGACTTGATAAAATACTTTGCTGACTTGCACATAGTCCTAGGTGTAAAGGCCATTAAACATACTGAGCTGATACAAACTTTCAGGAAGAAACAGGGAGATGTATATACTGGGTCAGACCAAAATCTGTCCCAGATTTATGTATTTTCACCAGTACTGTCCAATTGAAGTAATCTAAGGGAAACACTGAACACTAGTACAAGGTGACAGTGACAATTCACTGGAATACTCTGCCAGCATTCTAATAGTGATGAGCTGCTTAAAAATGTCCAGAGGTGACATCAGAGATTTATATGTTTAATTATCGCTATTAATGTTACATGGATTACTTGAATCTTTCATCTACAACATAGTGTGATAGTGAGTTCTATACCTGAAACATAACTGCATGAAGAACTTCCTTTTCCTGCCTTCAGTTTGCTTCCTGATAGCCTCCTTTAACAGCAATAGAGGCAGTGTCCTACTAGACCAATTGGTCTATTAAGATTTTGTTGCTGTCTACAAACTTAGTCTCCCCTATCTTCACACCATTGCAACTGCAGCAAAGTAGCATTATGAAAATGTAAAATGGATTCTCTGCTTGAGTTCAAACAAGACTTCTACTCTTTCAGCTCTGAGGAAGAGAAATCTCGTTGCCAGGAAATGATCTGTAAGTTGCAAAGCATTCTGGATTCAGAAAGAGAAAAGAGTGGTTTTGTCAGTGAACAAAGGTTAAAACTTCAGCAAGAGAACGAACAATTGCAAAAAGAAATGGAAGGCCTGAGAAAACTAGCCATAGAGTCTCAAAAAAAAGCTAAAATAAAGGTATGGTTTATGTGCTGTTTTTATTTTAAAGTAGGACTGATATTTACTTAAGGCAGCGTGAAAGGGAGTGAAAGTTTCAGTGACGCTTCCTCTTTTCTGCTTTATATGTAATTTTGTTGTAGCGTCGTATGTCCTCATGATCTTTTGAGTAATTTAGCCTTGGCTAATTAAGTTGTATTTTAATGTGTTATTTTCAGCTTGATAAGAGGATCCCAAATATTCTACGCTTTCATAAGATGAATATTCCAAATAGTAACATATTTACCTTCAAGTGATTTTACCCATTCCAATTCCAGATCCTTATCTACTGTCTGTAATGTTAGGAATGTATTGACTCTCAGTACAGTCAGTGTTCCTTTACTTGCATATCTACCATGTTATCAAAGCAGTGTGTAACTAACAAATTTATTAATGGTGTGGTTGTCAAACATTAGTCCTGTTTTTTCTAGACAGAGAATATTTTTCTATGTGAGTATTTGCAAACAAGATACTTAGCTGAAAGACATGTTCTTTTTGAATGTTTCATTTAATGCACCTGAACAGACTGCATATGGGATAATGTATTATAGCTAATCTCAGCAGGTTCATCATACCTTTAGCTTCTAAAGGGAATAACAACTGTGATACTTGACATGCTTTCTAAATATATAAAGCTGATGCTTTCCCCACTGCTCTTAACTCTGGGACCATAAAGATACTGAAGGGATCTAAGAATCTACAGCAACAAAGAAGACTTGAGTAAACTGTTGTAGTTAATTATGAATGAGGGCCATCTCAAATCCAGCTACTACTTTGTACCTCAAGATAAAAAAAAGCAGTCAAATTAAAAAAGAAATCTTATTCCAATTCTAGAACCCTTTAGTCAAGCATGACAGACAGGTAGCAGTTATGAAACAAATACTAGATCTTCATATGTCCCTAATCAGACAGGGTTCCATTATAGTCAGTCACAGGTAAGATTTGTTACTTGCCTCCCTTTTCCTCTGATGTGCAAAAGATTTTAGTTGCAGTTCAGAAAGCCCTAACACATTTTGGCTAGATGAAAAGAAAAAATATGTTTCTGTGGAGAAAACACAAGGGAGAGTGATAAAGTTTATTTACAAAAATAAGCATACACAGCTCATTATCCTTTATTGTCAGTTGTACTATTTGCTTAAATTGGCTTTGGGAACATGCATCTATTTGAGCATATAATTGCAAGTTTAATTATTGTATGTTACATGCTTTCAGCAAATGCTTATAAATTTAGCTCAAGAGTTTTTTAAAAAAAGAAGTGAGAGACTTGGTTGTCTCCTGTTGGTATTTTTTTCTAGATAAGCACAATGGAGCATGAGCATGCTGTGAAAAAACATGGATATGAAGTTCGACTGAAAGAATTGGAAGACACCAGTCAAAAGTCTACCGCTGAACTTAGACGTCTGTTGGTAGCTCAGCAAAAAGCAACAAACCGATGGAAAGAAGAAACAAAAAGTCTTAGTGAAACTGCAGAAGCCAGGATCAGTAAGCTAAAGTAAGTGCAATTTTGTTGTTCTGGCAGTTGTTACAGTTCTGGTTACCGTTTGCTGTGACAGTATGATGGTGGAAAGCAGTGAAGAGCAAACCATCTAGAATAGATGATGTGCTTGTAGCAAATTAAAGGAAAAATTGTTCTCTTTAGAACATTTTAACTTACCCCTTTGTGAAGTTAGCAGCTAATCACTGAAGTTGAAATTTCACATCTTGTTGATGTGTATGAATTTTGTAATGACAAAAAGTAAATGGAATATATTCTTTTCAATTTTCTCTTTCAGAATATAGCATTCTCAGCGTAGAAAAATAGCTTTGTATTATGAAAACTCCTATATTTATCACTATTCACAACAGTCTGCATCAAATCAGTTGTGGAATGAGTCTCTAGACTTGTAAGATATGTTGAAAAAACCATATTGGGAAACATATCTGATGTTCTCTTCCAAGCACTTGGCTGTCATTAATGAGGATACAAATGAGTTTTTTGATTGCCTTAAGCAAAAATATGATATAAACTGTACTTTTCTCTTAATTCATACAGGTTGCCAGGTAACTGGCTCATACTTTTATTCCCAGCACAGAATATAAGAACATTTTCAATTTTGAGAGGCCAGAATGACAAGGGCATCTCATACAGCAGACATATACTACATATCATTTCTAGAGGCTGGGCGATACAAACATGTATGGTGCCTGTGAGCCTATATACAAACAGACAGCAGTTGGTTTAGAAAAATAAGAAGGTGGAGTTATTGGAAATGAGTGAGTAG
The DNA here is from genome assembly GCF_011077185.1 of Oxyura jamaicensis. Classification (NCBI taxonomy): domain Eukaryota; kingdom Metazoa; phylum Chordata; class Aves; order Anseriformes; family Anatidae; genus Oxyura; species Oxyura jamaicensis. The sequence goes on from NC_048896.1 coordinate 60,500,885, forward strand.
AGAAGGGAAGCATCCCAGTAAAAAATTAGCTATTTGCAAGTCATGTTTGAAATAAATTCTACAAGTCTTTCTTTGTTTTAAATGCATACTGCTGTAGGTAGTGTTTCTTCTACTTGTGTGTTAATATCCATTAAGAAACATTATCAATCAGTTTATGAAATAAGCAGATGTGACATCTGCATTCATCTTGGTTTTCCTTTTCACTGTAAGGACATACTGCAAAGTGTTAAAATTTAAATGAATTTATCCATGCACAGTGGTTTTCTAGTGTCTTCCTTTTCTGATACTGCTTTCCTCCACCTAAGCTTCCTTGCGTGTTTTTGGCTGGCAGGTAGCAGACAAACTGTGGCAAATTACAAGCTAACACACAGTCACTCACTCTGGCTGTACAGGTAGGTGGTGTTTGTGAGGAATAGGAGGCCATGTTTTCAGCAGGCTTTCTCAAGAGGCAAAGATGTATGTTTGCTTTATTTGATGCCTAAGCTCAGGAGACTCTGTCAGTCAGATCAAGTAGCCTATAAATTAGAGATTAATTAGCCTTATATTTTTACAGATCTTCTACACGATTTTTACAGATCTTCTACACGATT
>NC_048896.1:60501484-60558885 GCF_011077185.1 Oxyura jamaicensis
ATTTTTACAGATCTTCTACACGATTTTTACAGATCTTCTACACGATTTTTACAGATCTTCTACACGATTACTTCTAAACCAGGAAGCCTGATTTCATAAGTCTTGTTTCTTTGAATGCTTAGAGAAGAGAATAATGTTTTATGTATCTTTTGCAAAGGGCATTCAGTGGTTTTCAGAAGAAAAATCCGGGGCATGCAGCTTTGTTAATTTGAGAAATTTGAAATGACCTTTTTAACTTCGACCACGTCAAGTTCAGGATGCACTCAAGTGTTCAGGATGCACTCAAGTATATTTCTTTGTTCAGATTGATTTTAGAAGTTGCTTACTATTATGTTAACAAGGAAGCAAAGATTTTGCCTTATTAAAATTGGAAACCTACGAATTCTAGCTTTTATTTCCTTGGGTGCAATCTGTAAATTTTTCATGTTCCATTCTAATGGTTTGCAACTTGACAGCTTCAATCATAATGTTTCCAATATCCATGTTGCAATTTTAAGTCATATTTTTATAAGTATAGCTTGACATTTCTTAGTTGTCAGAATGCTCATGGTATGAGTAGAATTAGAACCAAGTTTCTCAATATAAGCAAGGAAATGTAACTTTCTGTTGTAGACAGCATTTGCAGGTTTACCATACCACTACTCTAACTTGTTTTTCAATCTTTTGGGAGAATAACGTGAATTTGGCCTCCAGTGAACTTTGCAAATAGCAGTGTTGTATGTAGTACGTACAGTTCATCCATTAGAAACTATTATGTTTTTAAAGTGAACCACTGTCTATCATGACAAGTTGTACCTATCCTCTGTTCAAATAGAGGAATACTTATTGATGGCCTTTCCATTCTAATTGCAGCTTCACCGGTCAACCTAGAAGCCCTTTTATTTTTAAAGTACTTCTTTTATAGTGTTTATAGTATTTATAACAATTTTTGTAGTCATCTGTGATGACTAGTTCAGTTTAAACTTTTCAGATAGACCAAAAGCATGCTAAGTCCAGTTAGAGATAACACATTGGCCTATTTTTCTAGATAAAAAAGTCCTACGTAGCCCCTCTTGCCATTTTCACCTCTCCTAAGTAAGCGTTATTTTTTATGTTTTCAGTCCAGATACAGTCTGGATTTATTTCGCCTTTAAATATTCTGCATTTTGTAAAGATTACTAAACAGTTTTTTTTTAAAAAAAAAAAAAAAAAAAGGCAAAAAGTATTTTCCAGAAGAAATCATCACAGTGTTCAATGTGTCTGCAAGACACCAGGAGCTCTGCATATTAACTGACAGTCTTAGTGGTACAGCTTGACTTTATGGCTGCATCTTCGTAGTGATTTTTTGACATCTATTTTAAATGCAGTAACTAGAGAAGAGAAAGTAGTGTTTCATGGTAAGGTAAATTTAAGCTGTTACATTTGTAGTTTATTTGCTGTACATGAAACTATAAAACTGCCATAACTGAGAATCTGTGTTCATAACTGAGATGCAGAATATAATTCAGCAACTTCCAATTAAAAGGGAAAAATAGCAAACTTCCAAAGCAATTAAAATTGTCTGTGAAACAGCTTCTTTCCTTCATGAAGCTTTAATGCAAAGTGTTAAAATGTTGTAATAGTGGGCCAAAAGCTTTATACCTTATTTATCTGCAGCAAAATGCTGACATAGAAAATATAACAGACAAGAGAGGAAGTCTGTTTTGTGAATCTGTATGAAAAATAGATAGTAAATTTTCAAAATGCCCCTGTTTATGTGAGAGACTGCCTACATGGTATCATCTGGGAAACCCCTGCAATAATTTATCATTCTGTATCAGCAAATGCTGCCTGATCTGCAGAATAGAAAAAAAAGTTCATCTCATTATAAACTAAGTCTACCCTAAGCCCACCTGGTTCTCTGTCACTGTAGTAGGCATTTTTGTGCAAAGTCTAAAAGCAAAGTCAGTTACATTTTAAGACGATTTTGCTTTTATATTTTTGTATAATCAAGAATCAGAGTTTTTTATTGGAGATTTGCTCTGCCTAAGAAGGAGCAACAGTGACAAGTTAATTCTCTGATAAAAGGTTGTAAGTTAAAATTAAATAAGGAATTTCATCTAAATCTGTGTAGTGATGTTCTGATGTTGTGTTGACAAATAGCTATGACAGTACCTATAAATAAATATTATCTAGGAAATTTAAAACCATTTTTATTTTTTATATGTTACATGCATTACCAGATACTTAATTGTACAGCATAGAATGCAGTTGATAAGAAAACTAGCTCCTGAGCTGCACAGTAGGAGTTATTCAATGCAAAATCATAGCTCATATTCTAAATGAATAATTATTTATTTTAATCTTACCCCAATAACTCTTGAGTAAGCATTTTGTGTGCAAGTACAGAATGGCAAATCACATCTTACCTTGCAGTGAATTAAAATAAAATTGCTGAATTACTACAGTTCTGCAGCCAATGCACTGATAGATATATCATCAAGACCACTAACTAGTAGTGATACTGGGTAAACACAGCCTATTGAATTACAGGTTCTGTTTTGAATGTCCTCTTGAAGCTAATGCAGGGAGTCATACCAGGAAGTTTTATATCAGACTCCAAGTGAAAGGATGATGTTCACCCAGCTTTCCTATATACGTCTTATTAAGTTTGTGTTTTTGAGAGGATTAGTTAAGCTGTGAACTTTAAAGGAAAACTGAATATTTTCTTTAGAAACTTCATCTGTCTTGATTGGGCAACAAGGTTATGAGCTTAGATAAAGATAATAACATAGCCTTTTTGGTTTCAGCAGAGAACTCCCTAAGCGTGTCATGTTTATTTAGTATATTTTGAGGGCAGTATGAGGCATATCTTGGCACTTAATGAAGTTACTGTTTTATGTATCGGATTCATGTAAATGTATGGGCAAATACACAGATGGTGTTGGTGACACAGAATTTCGGTTTTTAACAAGAATTAGTACTCTTACAGCATAGTAATGTGCTTTACAAGTGCATGTTTTTCATGAAGTTATAAACTTCCTTAGAAAGTCATGCCAGCGTCTTTTGGCTTCTTTAGTAACTTCCTGGCAACAGCTGCTTACTTTTCAGTAGTCTATGCTGCTCGTTTGTTGTCTTTCAGTCTGTTGTGTTTTGTTTGCGAGGTGTAATACATATACGTAAAGGAAGCATTAAATAAATGTTTTTTAAGAAACAAAGCAACATCAGAGAACATTAGTTGACTTTTTTTTTTTTTTAATTGAAAAGTAAATTTTTCAAGCTCTAATAGTAGAGCAAAGTGACGATTTTTTAAATAGCATGAGAATCTAGTAGTTCAGTGAAAAAAAATGTAGATAAAAATGTTGGTAAGTAAGTCGATACTTCTTGGCTTCGCTGAAAATTACTCAGTGCATTCTTGGGCACTTGGGTCTCTGTATAAGTTAAACACACAATCATTGCCTGTAAAACTGAATTTGGAATTCAAAACAGTGCTGAAACACTAGGCAATGAATTGAATACTTGTAGACTGCATTCCACCATTTTATTCAGAAAAGTACAGTATATTCTTCATATATGAGATGAAATTTTCTTCCTTCTAAGCATCTTAAGATGCTGTACACTCTTAGAAGGATTTATTGGTAATAGACCATACCTTCATCTCATAATAAGGGCAAGGAACCAGGATTGCCTTGATATACTTGTGCCAAAAGACAATCTTGAAGGTAACTAGGAAAGTCAGTGCTTCTTGCAGCATAGGTCGTACTTCCAAATAAAAGCGCTGCTCTTGGCAGCATGACTTGTGACTAGTCTTTACCCTTTTTATTCCTGCAAAGCATCTAGTCTTGCAGACTATGAAACGAAGCTGTTCTGAGCCTTGATTGCATCAATTTTAGAAGTACTATGAGTTTTAATAACATTTACTGAAGTGAACTTAAACTACAGTGAGATTATGAAAAGGACGGCAGCTATGTACAATTATAAAATAGTCATTCCAATGATTAGTGTTTTAAAGTTTTAAAAAAGAAAAAAGTTTTCTTTAAAAAAGTTTTCTTTTTAAAGTTTTAAAATAGAAAGTGGTACAGTGTTCATATTTAAAGATAAGTTGTCCAAAGGCTTTTGCTGTTGAATTTGTATTTTTCCTTTCTATATGTATGTTAAAAAAATAATAATTATTATTTTGTCTATGTCTTTATATATTTATGTATATATAAATGCATATAAAAATCTCTCACCTTCAGAGTACTGGGGCTGCATTTTAGATTTGTGACCAAAACCATGATGATATTGCAGTGATGCTTCAGCTACTGACGAACAATGCTTATGCAGTGTGAAAGCCTCTGTTTCTCATGCTGCCACCCCAGTGAGTATGCTGGAGGTGGGCAAGAAGTAGAGAGGGGGCGTAGTTGGGAAAGCTGGCCCAAACTGGCCAAGGTGATAAACCATTCATAGTAATCTATTCTCAGAAATAAAACGGTATGAAAGATTTTCCAAAGTAGCTGGGCGTTCCTCTGTTGGTGGTGAGTGACGGCTTTTGCTTTTTTTTTCTTTCAGTTGCTAAACTCTTTTACCTGAATCCATGACACTTTTCAGTTCCCTTCTAATTCTGTCCCCCATTCTGCTGGAGTCCATGTATGTAGAATTTTGTAAGAAATAGAGACAGCTTTTTTTGTTTTTCATCACCGGATGTAGAGCTTACAGTTTTACAGCTGTAGATCACAACTCCAAGATCACTGTCAGTTTAGCCATATTTTGGGGGGAAAGGTACTGACTAGAACTGTTCTTATTACCCTACAGCATTGTGAATAAGGCTATATAGTTCTTCATATTTAATCTGAGAAGAATAAATGGCAGCAAAGATAGAAAATGAAACCACCAATACCAAGATAGAATTATAACAATTATGAATGGAAGGAAACAAACCTCAGTAAGAAGAGAATGCGGGCTAGATCGAGAAGGTGTGAGAGAGAAAGTTCTGACAACAGAATTTAAGCAAAAACAGGGTAATCAAATCTGTAAGCAATTACTAAAAGAAAATGCAAATGAAAGTCATTACACAAATTTTAAAGGGGGGTGGGAGGGCAAATTATTCATTTATTGTTTAAGGTCCAGTGCTGGTCCTTGAGTGGGCTGTATTTACGCTAATGAGGTTAAACAAGGAAACAAAGAGATCATAAGACAAGCTGTAATAGGTGGTTAATCCCTTCTAATTCACCTATTGGTATTTTTTATTCTTTTTAAGTTCTAACCCTGAGAATGAGGAAAAAAGAATAGGGGTAAACTGAAATTTGGCAAATAACCAGTGGCTACATGTACTCACTAAGCAGAATCCTCACCAGTGGTCAATACCAGGAGCACATGTTTTGTTGGTCCAGAGATCACAACGAGATTCACAGAGATAAGTGAAGTGTCATATTCAGTCAAATGATTGCATTATCCATAGAAAGACCTTCAGTGCAGTATAACATGAAAACTGCAAATGGGAAGAATATCCATATTCTCATTTCAAGTCTCATAACTTTAAAACTTTACAGGAAATTGGCAGTTCTGTCAACTTTGCAGTGAATATTACTTTGGTCTCTTAGACACGTGGTGATTGTTTAGTTAAGGTACAAATAAGCCTGAGTAGGGGTGGTATCATATATACAATTCTGTTCTCTTTTTAGAAAAGAAAACTCTTAGAAGAGAAAACTCTTAGAAGAGAATAAACTGAATCTAAGAGAACAAACAGCACATAAGATAGTTTATAAACATGGGCTTAAATAATAGAGTAAGTACTTCGAAAATGGCTTCCATGTAAAAAATCATTTAAGTTAATTCAAAAATCTTAACTCTCTTCAAAGAAAAGTGTTAAATTTAAATACTAATACATAGTATGAAAAAATAGTAAATTTGTAATCTTAGCTATCTGCCACAATTGTCCAGTAGTAAGGTATACCTTTTTGGAAAAAAAAGAAAAAAAAAAAGTTATAAAATTAACCCATTATATTTGAGCAACTATACTGAATGCCTTTTTAATTCACAAGAATTATAATCATCACTACTTTTAAAATGGAATTCTTGCCATATTGTTTTTAAATTTAAATAATGTGCTTAGCTTAAGTCATAACTTTCTTCTTACCTGACTGAAGCTATCTCGTGTCTTTGTTCCAGTTTCTGTTTCTGAAACATTTCTGTGTCATAGTTAAGAGTTTCTGACTCATCTGTAGCCATGTGTGTTTATTGGAGTTCTCAGATTTCTCTTTCCTATATTTGAAAAGAATCTACCTCTGAGGAATAACCTTTTTTCTTTTTTTTTTGGTCTGTGTATGAAGTGTTGGCCAGAGCCACCTTCTTCTTCTCCCTACATCCTGTACAGTACAATGAGTGAATTTCACAGCATCTTGAGGTGAAGAAGTTGCCTCCATTTCTAAAACATTATTCTTGGCTGCATTTCTGTAATGATTGGCAACCATAACTGCTTATTTTAAGATGTTCATTAAAGAAAAAAATTAACAGGATGAGAGACAGCTGCAGGTACTGGCAGTATACAAAATTCATAATTAGTAAGAGTAACTGTAGCATAATATAGTATAACTCAACCAAAAAAACATCTGGCACATGCAATATTTGTCATATGAGAGCTCCGCAGAATGTACTTGCTACAGCTGGTGAATTTATCACCCGTCTGCCAAAATACTAAAAGCTCACCTTTTGTTTCCTCCTCACTTAACAAAGACAATATGCCATAGAGACTGATTTGATTATTCAGCAGTTGGAGTTACCGCTGAATTTTAATATTAAAATCTCATAATATGTATTAGGGGGAAGTTTAACAATCAGAACAAATCAACTGTCTGTCCTGACATCTGTCATATTTCCTTATACTTACAAGGTTAAACTGTTTCATTTCAAAACATGTTCAGTGTGATGTAATTATAAAAATAATTTCTTGATATACAGCTGTAGCTGAGCATACAAACTCCGTTTATGGTCTGTGCTGCTAAGAATGCTATTTCCACACCACAGAACAAATAGGGGAGACTGATTTTTTTCACTGAGTAAGAACTCTTAATATTGAAAATTAATTTTTAGATACTCTCCTTAAGATGGCATAGCACTAGAGATGGTTTGTCACAATTTGATAGTTCTGTATTTTCAAAGATATTTTTACTAGTATAGTTAAACTTGACCATAAGCAGTTCACACATTGTAAGCTGTAGTGTTTGAATAGTTTATTTTGAAAAGGTACGTATGAAAAGATGTGAATTGTGTGAAAATTTTGTATTGCTGACAGGTACTGAAAATGCCTCGTTTTTGTGCATAATATTAATTGCATTATTAATTAATATTATTTATTTTATCTTCACTACTATACAAAGTTAGGATCACTAAAACTCGTGTGGTGTAATAGTAGAAAGACCACTGTGAAGAAGGGGACATATTCCTTATGAAATGTTGCATTGTTTTCTGTCACACAAAGCACAGAAAGATTTGAGTTTTGTACTTCAAAATATCTTCAAAAATGTCCATACCAAAGTCTGATTATAAAACGCTAATTAGAATTCTAATCTAAGAATTAAATGCACCGGGCAAATTCATAGCGTTATTTCATAATATGCCTGTAAAATAAGATAAACAGCAGAAAAGCTCTGTAAATTGTTGAATGCTTGTGACAAAGTTCTTTGAATACTAACTAAAACATTTAATTCCTCTGCCATTACAGTTTTGAATACACATTCTGTCTGTAGTGCTTTTGAAATTAATGTGTTAAGAGCAACGCTGTAATTAAAAATATGCCACAAGCCCCTACAATGCAAGAAACAGCCTTTGAGATCATGTTCTGATAACTGATGCACTACTTTGTGTTAATCAGTATCTTTTCTTCTGATTAATAGAAGTGAGCTGAGTCAACAAAAACTTCGTACCCAGGAGCTCATTTCTCAGCTGGAAATGGCAAATGAAAAGGTAATTGAGGTAAGATATTGACCGATATGACCACTCCTTTCAGGTACAACGGAATGCAGATACACTAGGATCTTAACAGAAACCCATTTAGATGAGTTATGTTTCTGATTTAAAAAAAAAAAAAAAAAAAAAGGATTTTTGACAGGAGTAGGTATAGCTTGAAAACACCACTGTTTCTGCTGACAGTTGTGTTCAAATGAGAGGAAAACAAATTAACTTTACTCTCAAATTATTAAGAAAGGTAGAGAGATCATCTCTCATGGTTACTAATCTGGTAATTTTAGACAGTTCAGGAAATGTTTGTGAAGAAACTTACACCTATGCCTGCATATCTCTAAAAAGGAGGATGCATTGTGTTATGGATAATGTAGCATATACCGAGAGATCAATTTTTCAGCATACTACATATATATAGTAGAATGTACACTGTATGTGTACATATGCATACAGATAAAAGCATTATTCATTAAAAATGAAGTCCGTGGCTGTTTTGGAATGTGCATTGTTCAATAATTAATGGTCACTTTAGAAAACAGCTACCCTGTCAGTCTGCTTCATAAATGTGGGATAATATCCAGTTCTATCTAGGATGAATCCTTGTGTGTTGTTTTTTGTAGTGCTGTATTATTTGGAGGAGAAAAATGGGGCTAAGGTGGGAATAGATTTTTGAAACTAATGTTAAAGAATGGTAAAGAAAGGCTTTATACATATCATTTGATGAAGGGAACAGAAGGCAGCTGTAGTAAGATTAATATCATATGTATATTCTTGTTCCCTTTGAATATAGCTAAAATATTTATATTGTAAGATAGTGCAAATTAAATTACCTGGATTGAAATGCCAGCTTTGTGTCTTACTTCAAACAGTGAAATGAATAAAACTTCCTCTGAAGATTGCTGTGATTGGAAAAGTGATAGGATGTCATATTTGAGCTGGAAACTGTCTATAATGTGTCAAAAGTGTGTCTTGAGTGTTGTTATAGATGGTAAACAGCTCCACTTAAGTTCCTCTTGCTTTAAGATTTTCACTGCAATAGGTATGGATCCAGTAAAGAGAACTTTACATTTGTAACAAGGTACTTTGTTTCCACAGAATGAAAAATTAATGATGGAATATCAAGAATACATCAATAGGCTTCAAAGGCGACTAAGCCAGGCAGAACAGAGGGCAGCGACTGCATCACAAAAGGTACAAAACTATAACAGTTATCTAACTGCAGACAAGAATCTCATTGAATATTGCAAAAATACTCACTTCATGTTATTCCCAAGGCAGAGGTGATCTTCTATATTCGGTATTACTAATGTAATTTGAAAAGCAATCTTGCATTTCGAATATGTCATCACAAAATGGATGCATGTTTGATTAAATGCCGCTTTCTGAGAGGATGCTTAACTGATGATGTAGACTTGTTTATGGAAACAAATTTGATGCGAATTACACTTGTGGTTCAAAGTGTGTGAATGAAGGTAGATGATTGTTTCCATATTCTGCTATATAGAAATGGCAAGAAGTTGTTTTTTTAAAAAAAAAAATCAATTTCAGCTCTTGTTTACATAAGCAGGCTTGCTTTTTAAGCTTGGTGTTACCTGCTGCAGCAGTTGCAAGTCATGAAACAAAAAAGTACCTATCTCCTGGCGAGTCTCTGTCTGAGAACAGAGCATCGCTTTGAAACAAAGCATGTCTTGAGTTGATGGCTAGAGAACGGCCTTTATAAAAACGTTGAGCAGCACAGCTGTTTTGTGGGTATTTTGTTTGGTGTGTTTTTTCAGCCAGCTCCTTGCTCTAACTCATTGCATGGCTGCATGAATAGCATGGGGAAAGTTTGTGCAATGAGTGCAGGACAGAACTGATGGTGTGGACTTGTTTAGTGTTCATCAAACTGCAACCTTGAGAACTTGGCATGTTGTGTGAACTCCAGAGGTTGTCTTGTCTGCTCATCTGTATTTTCATTAGTCCAGTAGCAATAACCCAAGGATTGTTGGGAAAGTACACACCCCTGCAGTTGTCATAAGTTACATATAATAAATATAATTAAGTCCTGTGATGTCAAAAGTACTGAAAATTACGCAGACAGCGTAAGAAATAACTTGGTTTTCTCCAGGCCATGGCAAGGGGGGAAGGCAGAGATGGTGTATGTAGCTCACTACCATAGTAAATATGCCTAGCACGTGTATCAGTGTTCTGAAAGCTTCAGACAGGTTGTGTCTATTAGAGCTATTCATATTCCTAAGACCTCTTTGTGCTCCATTGCAATTACTTAATGAGCTGAATTTTTGCAGCCTTCTTTTTCCAGTTCCCTTACAACTCAATTCCAACTTTGACTGTCACTCTTCAGTATTTTGGACATAAGGGATACTGGGGGGAAAGGTGGAAAGGTATTGCTTATCTTCTGAGAGAATTTAGGCTATAGTTGTTTCAACCTTGCGCTACCTATAATTATTTATTTTGTCCGATGAACATCCCTTGAGCATTCTTTCCCCATGCTATTTGAGCTGTATGTCTTGATGCAAATCCTATGGAGAGACATGTATCTGGTTCACTTGTTTGCCAAGCAAATCTGTTGCTCAAGTTGGTCTCCTATTAAAAGATGATCCTTTTGCCTCCTACTTTTATTTAGTGACTTAGGAAACATTATTTGCTTTTTAACGTGGGTGACCCTGCATGAGTTGCAGAGAGGAAATGTTTGGTTGGTCTAAATTGTCCAGTTCAGACAAATAGCTTTTTTTTTTTCCAGCAACAGTGAATAAACGGGCATCGCTGCCAAGCTGTCGTAACATAAGTTATGTTTCCTGGCTGGAAATGCTCCCTGCCACAACAAGGTCTATATCCAGTTGGTAAAAATTTGCTCTGGAAGACTGATATATTTTTTTTTTTAACCTCCTGTTTGTTACATGGATCTGTTCAGCTCTAATAGTTCTGATATGCTCTCTGTCTTAAAAAAAACACAGTATGACTCTTCTCTTAGTTACCCATATAGGAAGAGGTCCTGCTGCTCCAGAAAACATTGGTAACTAACAGTTCTGAACCAGTGTCCCTGAAAGGTAACAAAGATTTGACAAGATGTTTATCAGCAGTATTTTTGTTCAGATCTTGCCGATAGTCTTCAGGACTGCCTTGCCCCTCCTCAGACTTGTCAGAGATTACTGCTGGAAGGCAGGACTTCATGTAGTGACTGAAGTGTCAGTGAAGCTCCAACAACTGGAATCAGCTTGTTGCAGAAGCAAGTTAGCTAGAGAAAATCTGTTTATGTTTGTGAAGCATCATGGAATTGACTTGGCTGTGTGATTCATTGACCGGTTTGGTAAAACAGTTTATGCTGGCTGATGTTAAATTTGTAACTCTTTCAACGTAGTGATAATTACTTCCCTTACAATTTGTGTGCTTTGAGAGATGGATCTGGTATGGATGACATCATCATCTCTCCTTTCACTGCTACGGGTTGAGGTAACTGACATGTAGTTGTTTCAGTTTTCCTATGAGAGGTTTTGAAAGTATTTGAAAAATGCTAGACCTCCATGTAGCATATATGTATGTCTTCAGTAGAGCCTGCAGCAATTACAGCCACAGTTCCTGTACTATTCTCTTCCACGTTTTAAGCCTTGCAGTAAAATTAGAAATGTAAACCTAGATGATGAGGTGGCATCTCAGTAAAGTACTACAGCATAAAAATATTTAGTAGTGGGCACAATTGGTATATCATACTGATCAAAGGGCGTATCATTATGTCCAACGGGACTTGGACCTGGATGTGATGGCATCACAAGAAAGAAACCTGAGAAATAGCAGCACTGATTTTTCCACTCAAAGGGAACAGCCTCAGAGTATATTTGTATATGCAAGCAAAATACTGCTAATTAAATTAAATGTAGCATTACCTTTATTCTGCTGAGATTTTGTCAGTACACTGAATTTCTATGGGGGAAGAAGGCTACCTTGGAAGGTAACTAACCCCTACATGTTGTAGGGGTTACTATAAAGGTAAGGGACTTACCAGAAAGGACTAAGGACTGGCTGTGGTGGTTGGTTGATTTAGGACTGTGCTTAAAGGGGTGGTTCCATGTTGGTTCCCCTCTCTCTGAAGAAACAAAGCTTGTGCCATGTATAAAGAGTGCCACAAAGCTATTTCCAGAGACACAGTACAAACCAGAAATGCTGTTTGATGTAGGTTAAAGTCTAATACTCCAGTGCCCCACCTTTTTCTTTCTTTTGATAGCAATGTTATTTCAAGTCATTGTTGCACTGTCATGGTGTATATCACAGTGCATTCCCACAAAGTGCTGACTTGGCCTTTCTGAAGAACAGGTAGGTGGAGGCAAGGCAGGAGGGGTCTCCTTAAAGGTATTAAGGAGATGAAAGTAAGGCACAAGTAGGGTCGTCAGATGGATTTTTGGCTCACAACTGGATAGGGGATTGTAGGCTGAAGCTTTTTGCCCTCTAAGCCAAAGGGGACTGTTTCTCAGTGGTGCATTATTGTGCACTATAGCTTGTGCAGTATTTTGATAGGAGAGATGATTATGAAGAAATACTAAATTAAAATTATCAGTGGTTATTCAATGACTATAAATCTTAGCTTATTATTAAATAATAGTAATTCAGTGAAAAAGCATTAAAAATTCAGGATTATGTTTGCATATGCTTTAAATGTGTGTATTCTATATAAATGTCTTTAACTGTACTACGTAATCTTTCATCATCTGTAATTCTTTGGGATCTGAAATAAGATACAAGCAGTAATCATCTACAAAATGCATAGCAAATTCTTCTGTTTACCCCAAATACCAACTTAACTAAGCTTGTTCCCTCTCTGTGACATTTTCCACATTGAATCTGTACTGTTACTTAGATCTTAAAAAAAATTATAGGAAGCTATCTGTTTGTTTTCAATTACAGCTCAGCGTCGTAACTTCACAGAAGAAAAAAGCTGCTTCACTAAAGGAACTGGAAAACATTTAAAAAGATGTATTGTTCATTGACACCATGTTGGAGTTAAGAAGATTGCTGGAGAAATCTTGTATTGGAGCACTAAAAGCAAATGCATAGCAAGGCTTGTAAAACTTTGTATAAACATTTTCTGTTTTACTCAGGTAAGAAGGAAGGGTAGATGAAGATTCTGTCTCTGTGTGAGTAGTAAAGATAGGAAGAAGACTACAAAATGATGTAATTAAAGTCCTTTAATGTAGCAGATGAAACAATCTGATACAATGCTGTGGCATTGGTTTTGGTCATAAAAAAAAAAAAAATACCAGCTATGTCCAACTACAGAATTGTTTACAGGGAATAGATGTCATTACACTGAAATTCTGAAGCGGCTTTGTTTGCATTCTGTTGATACCTATTTTGGGGGGTTTTGGTAGTGCAGTAACTTAGGAACATTTTGAAAATCTTTTAAGAGTTGTACTAAGACACCTGTTACATCATGAATGTCAAACAGTTGCTGTTTGTATGGTGGGTGTTGTAACTGGGAAATGCCTCCATTGCCTTCCATTTTTAAGAATTCACTTCAGTTTGTTGTGATGTCCCTGGGAAACAGTTAATAAATAAAGTTATTTATTTACAGTTATTCTTAGAGCTAGTTTTTAAGGACCATAATCTTTCTTCAGTTGTGCTTTTTTTTTTTTTTTCCCCTCTCCCCTAATTACAACTTTGCAATCGTTCCTTGCTTTTGTGTTGATGTGCTGTCCTGGGCTGTCTAGGAACTTCAGTTCTCTGGTACTTGAATTTGCACAATGGTGGTCATCCAGCTTTTATGCACTTTTACACAGTGTGTTTGAATCCTACAGATGCCAGTACATGCCGGTCCTATTGTGTACAAGTTTTTCTTTGACAGATGAGAAACTTCATACATATTATCCTCAAATTCTAGTTGAACTCTGTTTTCTCTTTCAGCGTATATTACAAATGTGATACGTGTAACTAATTTTGAAGTGCTGTCATTTTGAACTGAAGTAATTTAGTTTCTTGTCATCCCTCTTAAATGTGAAGAGTGTGATTCTGTTTTATGGCTTCTAATTCAGTTGATGGATAATGCTTATCCTGCTTAACTAGTGCTTGCTGAAACGCATTGTTTTGGGATAACAAAAACCGTGTCTGTCGTAGTGGATCTTCATTGCATTTGCGTTTTAGAGGGCAGTTGACGGTTGATCGCCACAAGGAAGTATGTTTGTGGCACCTGCAGAAAAGCATGCTAGTGTGTTAAAGTAGAGCCTGTAAGATGGAAGCAACCTCAAGGAAAAATTCTGATTACCTCAGATGAAGTTACTACTTCTGCAGTTACACACACTTCTTTGCTCGTGCTTTTGCAGTCTGATATATGGCTGTATCAACCATAATCTGTAATTTTGCTAAAAGACTTCACAGATTTGTAAAGCAACATGGATATATTGTCATGAAAGTCCAGACAGCTGTTGCAGTGCGATTTTCATCAACCACATATACAATATAGAGGGATGTAAGTACCCGGCCCCGTAACTTTCATTTGTGTAATGTGTATCTGAGATGCTGACAGACAACCTGGAACATTTTGTGTGAGCTATGAATCCCAGTCCCTCAAGTGATGCTCTGTGAGGTGAAACCTGGCTGAAATTGGCAAATAATTGTGTGGTTTTAAGCAACAATATTTTTGTTCCTTTGTTTCTGGAGGCACAGGACTTCGTTAGCTTTTAATGGTGGGTAGTTCTCATTTTAGCTTTTTGGTGAAGCTCTTGTGTAAGGGTTATTTGCTGGAGTATGAACTATAACAACACAAGCATGTGAGAGTAAAGTTAAGGGGCATCAGAGCAGTCATGGCAGATGAAACTGGAATCAGATTCTCTCTTTGATCTGTCTGCCTAGTTCTCTGAGCACCTAAAAATTAGCCAGATAGGAAGGGGAGTGTGGTCAAAGTTTAGCTCATCATCCACCCACCCCACTTCATTCAGTTTGGCTTCATCAAGGGGGCTTCTGGCACATCACCCACAACAGCTGTTCAGAGGAAAGGCACTTGCTGAAACAGTCGAGATTTGGGGCTTGCAACTTAGGTAAGTTTTGCATTTTCCATATGAAACCAGATTATTTAATGGAGTTGAAGAGTCTTTTCAAACATGTCGTGGTTGTTTTACATTTATGTATTTGTCGTACTTCTTTGAAGAGTATGGGTTTCCCCTGCCTTCCTTTCCCCCCTAACGCTAGTTCATGAGTGTTTTAAAGATGCTCTAGTGTGATGCTGTGCTTCCCATTACGTAAAAAGTGCTATAGGGAACTAACATCTTCTTGTATTGCTTGAGTACAGGCAGGTGGTGGTGGGGTGTCTGTACATTCAGCCTGCTTCTCTTGCAGAGTTAACACGTAAGAAACCTCACCCTTCCAGTGGAACATGAATGAAGATTTTGGACTTCCGAAGGACATCGTATATCGAAGAATTTAAATTCTTGGAGGTAAGCAGCATGTCTTTGAAGATACCAAGAAAAAAGTAAGCATGCAATTTTCTGTTGATTGGGTAGGCACAGCTGTCAGTATAATGAAGCCCTATACTATTCCTAAACAAAATCTTTCTCTTACAACCTTAGAGTGCATTTTGATACCCGTAGTGATCCAAATTAAATGCTTCTTGTAACCATGAAGGTTGTTGAAATCACCGCAGTTAAGTGTTTGTGTGAAAACCCAAACAAACAAAGTAATTACTGTGAACTCTAAAACACTGCTGCAAACATATTGCAAAAATGTACAGCATTTATTCACATACAGACAAAAAGGCACAATTCTACTGAATATTTTAACAAAAAAATACAGCTGTCTTCAACTAGGTCTTTATAAATACTTCAAAAAAGGGGGAAAATAAATACAGGATTGGGCCATGTAATATAAAATAGTCATCTCTACATATACTTTTTATTTCTATCTGTTTCTCTTCATGCACCTTTTTTAATTAATTTCAGCTGAATGGACACCAAAGCTAGGCACATAGTGAAAAATCTTCTGTACAAGGTTTTACAAATGTAATGACAAGTTTTTCAATTCTCTGAAATTAAGATTTGTACACAACACGTATAACCCTTCATTTAGATTTGTGTGAGTTCATAACCTAACAAATGGCATTCCAGGCAACTTTACGAAAAGTTCAACTAGCCTACAGTTTGACATAATACACCAATCATAATCAAAGATTTCTTGGTCAGTCTGCACAAGGAAAGGTAATGCTCAGAAACAGAAATTAAGCAAATGGTCTATCCCAATAGAACAGAGGGCATGGGTTTGTATTGTCACTGCTGCTTATGACACCTCTTTGTTGAGCACTAAGCATGGGAGACAAAACTATCCTACAGAGCTGGTCACACTGCAGTCATCTTACAGCTTTTTGTAATTGGGGTGGGGGAAAAGAGCTTTTTTGGTTTTGGTTCAGCATAAATTGAAACGTTAGAAAGCTTATTAACCTAAACATCAGGGAGCTGTAAGGCATTAATTCTGCACAATGTTAGCATACATATAATAGTGCAAATTAACAAGGTACCTCTTTCAAATTGGTGTGAGGTTATATGTTTACTTAGAATCAAAATTTATATTACTCCATCTATGGCTTGACAAATAATTCCCTTACATGGCCGTGAGCTTCTTACAGAAAATAGCAGTGCCTGCCTTGAAAATGTTGCTGCATGTCAAGTAGAACTACCTGCACTTCTTACCTTTTGTGTGTCGGTTGCTTTTTGATAAGGTAATTGCTTTCACTTTATCGCATCCCAAGAGCGACTACATAGTTTCATGTTCACCGTGCCCTGTTTAATTTTAACCTATGCGAGTCGTGAGGACAATCCAACTTCTGGGGTCCAGCAATGGTATTTCAGAAGTATGCCATGTTAAACAAAATAACCTTTTCTCACCATCACCCCCAAAAGTATCAAAAGGTCAAGACTTAAAACTTTAAAACATAAATGACAGGGATGCATTCTGTCAAAATGTTTAAGTAAGCAGTAACTTGCATAGCAAGATGGGGTGTTAATAAGCCTTTTTCTGATTTAATCCTCTGGAAGACTCATTTATGGCAGAGTTCTACTTTTTAAAGTTCTACTATTTTAAACTTTTCCCTGCTCAAGAGGGAAGGGTCTAACATTAAAATGTAAGTGAACGTGTCAATGGCAGGCTACGAGTGGAAAATAATGGGATTTTGTTCTTTACACCTGTAATTCTGTAGCACATTGCCTGTTTAAACTTCCTTTTAACCCATGCATACATGACTTAAATCTATGCAGAATTCCAAATTGACAGGCTTCTAACAATCCAGTTACATGTGCACTCTGTACAAAAAAGTACAATAATGAACTATTAGTATTATTGCTCATAGCTTAATAGTTATTGCCATTTGCAATTATTTAAAAAAAGTATGCATATGAGTTCCATCTTCCATCAAATCTAGTCCAGAATAGAATATTTTTATTCATTTGACTGTAAAGAGCTAATCACAATTTATTGCCTTTCCATTTTATTTAAAAATATATATTTATGTCCATTTTAAAGTAACCCTTTAGTGTCATAAGCTTGGCTTTCCCAATACATACCATTATTAGTGCATACGTGGTGGGCTTTGGGAAATCCTAATGTCTAGTGCCTTAGAATATTTTTTTCTTAAATAGTCTATGTATTTAAGGAGGCAGGTGACTGACAAAATGCTGTGGGTTATGAGAGGGCCCAGGAACCCACAAGCCTGTGCCCCTTCTCAGAACTAAGCCACACACTCAGCCTGAGTACCTTGAAGCTGTTGCAGTATGGCAGCTGCAGCCCTGACCTGTCCTTTTTATCCAGTGTAACACCCTAGTTAAGTCCGGTTATCTCGCAGACGTAGTTACACCTAGACTGGAGCTTGCGGAAGGTGTTCGGCTGCCACCTATGCTCAAACTGAGTGCAACAAAAAACATTCTGGAAACGGAGGACAAAGACCTACCACCAATCCAAGGCAAGTGACCATTTGTAAGGGGGTGTAGCAGTGCAATACGTATGGTTAAATAAATAACCATCTTTGATTCAATACACACACTAGTTAAAATAAGAGCTTGTGCTTTTCTGGAAAGCAGGGGAAGATAAGAGAATTTTAACAGTGCTGTTTTGCTAAAAGGGATGAATGCAGCTTACTTCCCCCTTCTCACCCTAGCCCCCTAAATGTTTCTGTGAGTTACTTTAGTGTTCATCACCAAATCCTGGTTTAGTAGTGATGTCATTCCTCTGCTTGCCAGGGAAGGTTGCAAATAAAGGAGATAGAAGCTTGTCACAGAACGAGTAGGGGAGCAAACAAATCCAGCTTTAAGAGGATGTAAACATGTTTATACAGCATAGGAATAATGGGTTATCAATTTGTCAGTCCGTAGTCATGTCTAAGAACTCTCCCCTCTCACACCAATAAATAAAGTGAAGTTGGCTTGTAGGCAGTGACTTTACTGACCATGGTGCCACGCTGCCCCGTCAGGATGCCAGAATGCTTCTCCTAATAATGTCCGTCCTCCTGCTGATAGAGCTATTTGGACTGAGCCTCTGCTGTCTGCATTTTTTTTCAGCCACTTCAGATTCTGAGTCACTCATTTCCGCATCGGGGACATACCCATCATTCTCGCTGTCCGGCTTTAGCTTGCTTTTTGCCCTGTCCTTCGGTGAAACTTTGCCCACACCCAGGTAGGGGTAGCTGGAGTTCTGGTGGCACATCTCCTCTGGGCTCTCGCCCTGCTGCTGCCTCTCCCCCTTCTTTGGAATTCGGAATCCGCCCCAGTTTTTCACTGGGCTCGTGGGTGTTGTAGGCACTTTAACTACTGTCTGATTAGAGTTTACTTTGACAAGACCCCCATTGCATTTAGGCACTATATCTCTCCGTGTGCCAGGTGCTGACCTACCACTGGAGTGGTTCACAGCCCTTTTGTTTTCTGATTGCCTCTGAGAGAGTTCTGTGGGTCTCAGTGGTTTATGGTTGTGTTTGGAAGTTTTTTCCTTTAGTTCTGCCTTGATTACCTCGCATTGCGGACGATTGTCTCTTCTTTTTCTGTGGTCTGGCATAACTACGCCATTTTTCTGCTGTGCTGATACAATCCGTGTTTCTGCAAAGGTCTTGTCAAAATTTAAAAAGCTACCTGGAGCCGCACCACCTTCCCTCTGGCTGGGCTGCCTCAACATGGATTTGCTGTCGTTCCCAGAGCTATTTCTTACTCTGTCTCTCTTGTGTGTTTTTTTCAAAGAGTGCGTTAGAGATGTGCCCATTTGTTTCCTGAAGAATGCAGAATGCCATTTTAAATCCTCTATCTTAGGGGCGTCAGGACCCAAAGATGGACTCTTGAACAACACCACGTTTTCCATTGAGGAGAATGAGGAAGGCACACCTAAATGTAAACACACTGGGTTAGAGTCAAGCAGTCCATGTCTGGGCAAACATAACTTTTGAATTGTACTTATTTAACTCCATTCTTCAGTGTAAGTGGGTGTTTGGTTGCCTACCCAGCATCTTTACACCATGACTGTGTGGCTATTTCCTGCTTTCCTAGTTAATACAGTAACTTTGAAGTTGTTCCTCTAGGAGAGAAGACTACTGTCAGGGAGATCAGGCAGAAAAAAGTATGTTGTTGCAAAGAAACACATACTAAATACTAATGCAGTGGCACTGATAAAGCACAAACCTACCAGACGGCATATGGCACTTGAATGTAAGTCATGGTCTCTCTGTCGTAGAAGGAGCCATTAAGGACTCACAGCAGACAGGACGTGAAGCAGCAAACAGCTCCGTACCCCATCGGTAAGAGCACAAACATACCAGTTTCTGTAGCAGTCTGCCCATTATTAGCGCTATGTAAATTCTCATTTTTTAATTCCAGTCTGCCAATGCCTGGTGGACTACACAAGATTTTAATGAGAATAAATGAGGTCCTGCTTGTCCTTCAAAATAAGTCATTAGTCTCTAAATCTTTCAATGCTTGTGCCTGTGGTGGTGTGTGAAAAAGATAAACGCTGAAGCATACCTGAAATTCTTTCTTGTTCCAACTGCTTTGCGTAGATGTTAAATATCTGTTCTTGAACTTTGCAAACAGATCTCTTGATTTTCTCCCTTCGGGTCACCATGTAAGTGAGATTACGCACCTAGAAGGCACCAAGTTGATGAGTTTTAAAGGAATTATGTTTCTATAATGCTGTAACTCTGTGGTTCAAATTAGTTCAGCATAAGTACCATACACCATTTTAACAAGATACATATATATAAAATCAACATATCTCTTACAAGACAATCTTAAATACCGTTTAATTGACAGCTTAGTCTATCAGATTTTGGAGGCTCACAGTGCAGAAGTAAATTCTATGAACACTTGTATCATGTGTATGTATGTATGTGTGTGTATATATACATATACACACACATACAAATCTAGAGAAATGCTGGAAATGCTTAAATATGCTCAGTACTATATAGCCCAGCACCACTTGTTCCCTATTGTTTGAGACCCAACAAGAAATACTTACTTAACAGTATGAAAATGTGGAGGCCTACTCACTGGTACCCTTCTTTTTATTGACCCTGCCGTTATATGCTAATTGTTAAAAATGAAGGCAGGCCAGTCCATCCATGCCATAGCATGGGGGAGGTGGCAGGGACTGAAAGCAGCAAAATGTTTATTTTGACAGTGGCTCGTTTTTCAGAAGAAAACTTCATCTCTGGTCTTAAAATGTGACTTTCTTATCTAGCAGCAGCATGAGAACTTACTTTCACAGCCGTCACTCTCAGAGCTTAACAGTAGTGATGGGGATCACTGAGGAGTTTATAGGATTGTTTTCAAGGCTCCTCTCTCAACTTAGTGTAGCCACACATGGTAAAAGGAGCACTGTTGATCAGAGCCCTATGGCCTGATCTCAAATCCGTTAAGGAGGAGACGCACTTTAATGCATGTTGAGGGTCTCCTGTATTAGGCTCCCAGTCTTGGCCCAGACAGCACTTCAGGTATTCAGTAGCTGTCATTAGTTCGTGGATTTGAATTGGAAGGCATTCGTCTAGCCTGTTACCCTTCCTGGTACAGTCCACAGCCTTTTGTTCTCTTCCTTGTCTGATCCGAGCCGCAGAACAAAGACACATCTTGTCCACAAAATTACCTGTTTTATTAGGTGAACTGGGTGACACCATTTAGAAATGTTTCTAGATGGATGACACTGTCACTAATGTAATTCATAATGAAGTCTAATAGACAACCTGAAGAAGAGCAAAAAAATAGGCCCTTTTTTTTTTAGCATCCAAGTTCTCTTTGATGTACGTATCAGTGAGAACAACAGAGTAGTAAAATATTAAAAACAGTGCTAGATTGATGTATCCTGTTTTGACACCGTACTTTAAAAACAGAAAGGATACATACAGAATCGTTTAAGACCCAGAGAACATAGTGATAAACACCACTTGTGTTTAACTGATCAAAGGGAAGACTAAAAGAGATCTTGAACATGCTGAACAGAAAACAAAATACACAAGGTAACAGCAATCTAACACAGGAAGAGAAGGGTCACAGGCTGGAAGTTGAAACCAGAGGAAAAAAATATTTAAAAACCTACAACAGCAACTCATTAGAAGAATAATTAGCCACTTGGTTCCTTTACAAAGGATGCAGTAGATAGATCTATTAGCACCTGCTGCCCAGACTGAAAGACGAGATACTATTCTGGAAGAGAGGTTCTCGTTCACTACCAGCCCCGTTATTGAGTCTAAGGCAGGACTTTTTGAGTCAGATTCCATAGGTGGTCTGCATGAGCTGGGCTCTGGATATACATGACAAACTAAACAAACTGTAGTACGCTTCCTGGCTCTTACATTCCTTAGTGTCTCTAGTAGTTTTTTATTTTTTTATTTAAAAAAAAAAAAAAAAAAGGAATTCAGGTGACTTCAGGATCAGATGTAGTTAGAACACCATACTGGTCCTATTCAACTGTTTTTTTTAGTTTATCAACCAAAATCAAACAAATCTGAACCTAATTAACTGGAACAGCCTACCAAACCTACTACATATGGATAGTCCAGTGAAGTACCATCCTACCATGCTGTGCCAACAGAAAACACACTTGCTCCAAATCAAGGTAAGTTTCAGACCCTTTCCTTCTTGTTCACTAGGTGAAAGGAGCAGAGAAAGCCCCTAAGGGCATCTGGGGGTTGCAGTACATTCCACAGCCATCGGTGTTACTTAGTTAAAAAAAAAAAACAAACATCAGTGCACAATCCAGTTATAAGAAGACAGGATACTGCAAACCAAGAGCCCTGTGAACTAACCCTCTGGCTGAAAAAGGTAATTGACATAACCAAGTATTGGCTCTGAAATTCAAACAGAAATAGCATTAACCATCTTGTACCAAGCTGACAATACCACCTTGAGTTGCACGGGGTGCCTGCATGCAGTGGCAATAACCAAGCATGTCGTTTGGAAACAGCTAACGAAGCCCAGCACACCTTGCACAAGCACAGGCAGTGCAGTGGCTTACCCGCTCCAGATCCTGCCGGAGGTGTGTGAAGAGCTGCAGCCTTCTGAACAGAACGTCCTGCTCTCGTTTGGCCAGATTGTCCTCTTCATCCTTCTTTGGGGTAATCAAAGGCTTATTGAAGTTGGCTTTTCTTTTCAGCTTCCAGTACTCATAAAGGAATCCCACCGGCTCCTCGGGCAGCCGCAGCACTTTAGCCACTTCCGAAGACTCAACAAAAGTATAGAACTCGTCCTCCAGCTGCTGGAGCTTTTGCTTGCGGAGGCTGACTCTGTGGGCCTCCTCCTGGTTTTGATCCATGCTGTGGAAAGGGTCGATGTGGGCAGGAAGAGAGCTGTCCTGAATCACGTTCCCATTCTCTTGGCCCAGGCTCTCGCTGAAGGTCTCGTCATCTGCTTTCTTGGTGGAGCTGTGCTTGGGACAGTACGACTTGAATTTCACCTCATCGTTCTCTGCCAGTATTGTCTTCATCTCCAAGCCACGGTCAAAAGCACAGGTGACATGAAAGGCTGTTCTGCAGTTCTTCACTGAACACTGCAGAAATCAGAGGACAATTCATCAAATACAACTACTAGCCACACTGCCTAAAACTATTTAAGCAGCCAGGACTGCTGTGGAAGAGCAACCCCGTTATCAGGCTATGCTTCTAAGCTACATGTACTTTCTTTCTCTCTTTTAATTAGGTTTACGATTTATTGCTTTCAGGCCAGGCAACAACCAAGTGGCCCAGTGGGACAGGAGTGGTTAGCCCCTCCCTAGCCCAACCACACGATTCAATAACCAGCAAACCCGCAAGCAGAGCCACTCACTTAAAGCAGCATTACACAAAGCAAAGCGTTCCCCCTTTGACTGTGCCAGCATGAAAGAGGGGAAGAAAACACCTCAGTGGCTGCAGGCCAGTCTGATACTTCAGTTGAAAGTCTTTCCCAGCACCTGGATGCATGCGTGCTACCCAAAAGGCCTCAACTGACTAGGTGTTTTTTTTCCTGTTATGCACAGTTTATGTCAAATATTAAATCACTGTCGATCACTACTTTGCTTGACCACATCCTTCACTTCACCTGGGGGATGAGAAGAATAGGAAATTTATTTTTTTTTTCCACTTGTCTTCCTTCCCAGTCAACCAGCTGTTCCCTGGAGTGATGGGCACCAGGTCAGACGACTTAGCACTACATTTCAGTTATACTTAACTTTCTCTTGCAAAATGCTGCCGTTGCTATTGCCAGCTGTAAACTGAAAAGTTTAGATACATACATACATGCATTTAACTCATACCTCTGTCTGCCTCCAAAGAAAAGACTCTGAAGTTTAAATGAACGTTACTGATATTAACTAGGAGGAAACAAAACTATGCGTACCACAACTCATCTAACCTTAAAGAGAAATGCACCGCACTAAGATGTTTATACAGTACTTTGTGAAGAAGCCAAGTACTGGCCCTGGATTTTCCTGCTCAGGTTGACTCAGCAGCCAGCGGGCATATAAAAGGTACACTAAACTGCAGAAGTTTCAAATGAATATTCTTTAATTAAAAATCAACATATAAAAGGATTTTTTTTAAAAAAATTAAGAAAAAACATCTTTTGTCCCTTCCTTTCTCTAACCAACAGGGCAAAAGCTGTACCAAACCATACAGAAGAATACTTCAGCTATGGTTTCTAAGCTGCCATCATTTAGAGTAATTAGCTCTCAGTGTGGCTCATGTTTTATTGGGAGGAGGGGGGCAAGCGTGCATCATTACAATGAAAGCTGCTGAACTTGGGAGACTCTGCAGTCTCATTTTTCCCAGCGTATTCCAGCTGGTCTCTGCCCAGCCTGATATATACTTCCAGCTGCTGGCTTTTCTAATTACTGTGAACATTTTGTAACATCTCTGGAGGATCAAGGATTGCTCTCTCTTAGTTCATCCTGTTAATGCTATTCCTTCATAGTGCAGTGACTTTGTAAAATGATGTTCTCTGCCGCATAAGATTTCACAATAGAAACCTAAATATTTCTCAGTGCTAGCTTTAATGATACTAAGATTTACACAATTCCTGCAAGCTGTATGGCAAAACTGTAATTCTTATTTTCTCCCCTATACTCTGAAGTGTCAAACTGTCTGAAAGGACAGCCGTTATGCACGTCATCGCATGTTGTCAGTAGACAAGAGGCGTTACCAGAAGCACGAGGGGAGGACACCCCTCTCCCCTGCACACATAAATACTCAGTGTGCAGCTTACAGCCACTACCATTGCCCCTCAGAACAGGTCAGGAGAAAACAATTTCTCGCAGCTACATGACAGCTGCTGAGAGAAAGGGGACAGCTCTACAAGGAAGTACTACAAATTTATATAGGAGGTTTTATAAGGATTTATAAATTTATAAGGAGGTTTACAAATTTATATACTATGGACAGATTTATCTTCTCCACTTTAAAATGTACTTTTTTAATACATTCCTTGAATAGAAATGGACTGATTTTATTGTAACTACTGCTGCATTGCTGTTTTACAACTTTTTCTGGCAACTTTATCAAATGGCTCAAAACAGAGGAAAAAGGGAAACGAGTAAAATCTGATCTCTAAGAGAAACAGGCTTTTAGCCATCTTTTTGCCTTACCATCACAGTTCCTATAACATTAGGCTCACCACAAAATAGTAAGAGTTCTACTTCAGGCTGCTTACTTGTTAAATAGGCAGCAGTACCATCCTATCTGGCTCAGGGAACTTTATGATGATCATTTACTTAAGTATTTGAAATATTTTGAAGGTGAGCAAGCATTATTACAAATACTAACCTACTTTTTATTGCATTTTTCTACATGGTCATAACACTTTGCCCTCAGTGGCTCACCTCTCCCTTTCTCTCATCCACTTCTTCCCGAGTAAGTTAAACTTTTGTCTGATCTCTCAGGAAAGAAAATCAGATAGATGCTCTTCAAAAAATGGAGGGTTTAGTAACATATTTTCTCAATCTCTAGATTCTACAATTGTTTTCAAAATTAGCACTTCACATTTCCAAGCTTTTTTTTTTTTTTTTTTTTACTCTAAAGGATCTGCAAGTGCTTTAGAGTTAATAAGCCAATGTAATTATGCACATGAAATCACACTGCCCAGTCTGAAATGCTCTGGTACAGATCAATTCAGTGTATTTAACAGCAACAACAATTCACAGGCTACAGTGAGACAGGCTGTGGCCATGTCCAATTGAAACTGTAGAGAGAATTTCAGAACTATGCAATGAGACAAACTGGCACTGGCCCAAGAATGTGAGTTGTTGGTACAAAACAACTGCCTTTATAACATTGGCTTTATAGCTTATATATTGCCTATGGACATCATTCTTTTTGGAACTACAAAGACTAGACTTCCATTTTTCTTTGATTCTGCCCCATCTCACCGTTTCAGGCAATCATCACCACTGAGCTCAAGTGAGTATCATTAGTCAGAAGGATAATGTCGTTCTGCTTCTGTAGCGATGTGAGCTGGGAAACTGACACCCAGGAGGTTGGTTGGTTTGTTTTACCCTAGAAATAACAAGAGCTCCAGATCTACCCACAACCAATGGAGGAAATGGGGCTCAATCCCTCAATGTGTGGCTTGCTTGAATCCTGGGGCAGACCAGTCCAGCAATGTTTCTTACTGCTCAAAAAGCCTGTTATTATCTGATCAGATATTCTCCTCAGTAAATGCTGGAGCAACATTAAGATAAATAAAAAAGATCCAGAAAAAAGCAAAAACCTATAGTTTCACTGCCTTCTTTGTAATGAGAACAGCTTGAAATCACTCTAATCCCAACTATACTGACAGCCAAAACAGTCCAATGTTTAATACCTAAAATTAAAAATTCAAAGCCAACTAGCTTCACCAAAGTGAAGGTGTTTGCTTCCACTGACTTTAGTAAAATCTGGGCATGCTCAGCACCTTTAAAATTTCAGTTGTTATAAGCAATTATACAACTCCTACTGAAGTATCCACCTCATCTTAGAAGTCACTGAACAGGGGCTAACATAGGTTTCAGCACAGAAGCTTTCAGCATCCAAGTTTCAGTTGTGCATGTGGTACATACATCACAGAAATATATTTTCTCCCTCTACTCAACAACATTTAAGTTTTATTTCAAGTGTACTAATAAAGATATCTATGTATCTACAGATTATAACATCTTTTGGGATGACCTATTTTTAGTGAAATTTTACTAGAAGGAATGAACGCACTAACTTTCAAAAGCACTTTGTGTGCAATTAAGTCCATAGTATCAATCATTAAATACAAGAAACTTTACTGAGAATACACATGCCTATCTACTAAATCCCAACAAAACAAAAACAGAGGGATACTCATACTATTAACTTACCTGTATAGAAGCCCCCACTTTTTCACTACAAAGGCTGCACACCAATGCCCATCTACTGCTGGGAATGTGAGACACTTTTGTAATGGGCTCCATTTTCTCTGGACTTCCAATGCTCACCTAAGAGAAAAAATATTAAAAAACAGAGCAATTATTACACCTTTAACTGAAAATGGGAAATAATCTTATCAAAGAAATGCAATTCCCTGCATGCATATGCAAAATTTGCATATTCCAAGTTTCTCAGTTTGTAAGGAACTAAAAGAACTACAATTTGTTTTTAAAAATTAGTTCCTCACTGAATGATCATTCTAGTTTCTTGGTGACCCCTCATCGATTTAAAGTTATTGCAGAGGATAAGCATTTTGATTATAAGAGCCCATATGAATTCTCATTGTCACATCCAAACTTCCCCCTTCTTCACCTTTAATGTTCGGCATACAAAATGAAACAGTACTTTGTGTGTTCATTAAATGAGCTTTGCATCAGTCATCCCTTCCGAGGCCTAATTTTGATTGACAAAGCTTAATGTAATTACTTTCTTTAAAGATGATGCATTATCCTGCCAGACTTCACATTGAACGTCTTTTATACTGACTTCCTAAGAAGCACCACATATACACGTGCAAGTTACTGTAGCAACACACGCTAGGCTGAGCAGTGTTCTTATCATATTCCCTCTCTCCCAGAACCACAGCAGCACTCAACAGAGGGGCACTCCCAGCAGATCGGTGCCTACCTCTGGAATCCACAGAGCACAGCTGACATGAACCCACTTGGTGCCACTCCGGGTCGGCTTCATGGCGCCACCCTTCTTGGGACACAGCAAGCACTTGGGCTGAACACCGAGCGCGCAGGTCCTGCAGAGCCAACTGCCCTCCGGCACCTTCAGGATCCCGTAACATGCCTGTACTCCCGTTGACAGAAAAGAGAAAGCAGACAGAGGAGATGACATGCATTTCTGTTACTTCTTAGCTGTGATCACACGTAGCCTTTCAAAACTCTCAAAACGTTGTTAATGGAATTTATAATGCTATAGATACATTAGCTTGCAGAGCAAGCTAAATTGTTAGGTAAATTATCTTACATCTTGTAGGTAAGTATACAGCTTTCATAGATGTTATTTCACTTGCACAAATACATTTAACAAATGCATGCAAGACAATGCTGCTCTTGCTTATCAGACAACACAGCTTTCTGAACACTGAATGACAAAGCAAACTTAAGTTGGGAAGGAACAACAAGCTCACAGGAAGACATCTTCCATAGTAGGAGGCAGCCAAGAAAACAGATACACCAAAACTGGATCTGTAATTCCATGCTAAAAAGGCTTTTTAATTGCCATAAAAAACTGGCACACAATAGTGCTTCGTTAGCTCAGCTCAGTTCCGTAGGTGCATAGAAAGAGCAAGAAGAAAGCAAGAGAAGTGACCAGGTGAGAATGTACAACAAGGCACACGTTTTGGGGAGGCTACTCCTTACCTTCTAACTTCCTTGTTTGTGTGTATTGTAACAATACCATTTCTTAATCCTCTTAGTATGACATTTCTACAGTCACATGTAATAACTGTCTTTCTCAATTTTATCATTTCTGAATTCATCCCACTGCTCAATAGAGAACTTTGCACCAACTTAATAGATCAGTGTCTGTCAATGGTAAAATCCAACCTATCATCTTTAACAGTTTAGAAAAGTTTCCATTGCTATCCCTACACTCCCCTGCTGTGCCCTGGCTGCCATACCTGATGCACACAAATATTGCATTTGTCACAAAACACCATTTCATTGCCATCTTCTCCATCTGGAGACTGACAGACGTCACAGACAACATCTTCATCATATTCAATCCCAAGTCCTTCTTCTGTCTCAATAGCATGGTTCATGTTGTCATAGCACCGTTGTTCGAACTCCTCTATGACCCTTTCCATTGTGTACTCGTCCAGCTCAGGCATCCCTGGGAAACAGGATTTGTTATTTATTGAAAGGCAACAACCACCACCAGTACACACAACTCCAGATATTTTTTTGTTTAACACAACCAGAGTAGATACAGCCCACCTGCCCCCACCACGAACCCCTAGACAATCATGGCTGTTCCAGCACAAACTAGGGAAACTGCAAAAAACGACAAGAAGTTGTATAAGTGTATTAAATTAATAGAAGCACAGTATTCAAAAACCTATCTTTCAAAATCCTGCAAGAAACTCATAGACTGATTTTGGCTTCCTCGTCTTGTTCTCATTTTTCTTTCTTGGACGACAACATCTATGGCTTTTGCTTTTGCTGCAATTTTGCAACCCAGATATTCAATCTCTAGTAAAAGACTTGACAGAGTTTTGAACAAAAAGTGATGGAAAAATAAAATCAATGACAAAATCTGGTATGATATTTGTACTAAATTAACAGTTTCTAACAACAGCTTTTTTATTATTATTTTTTTCCTATTTTTTCTGAAGTTCCATCGCAGAAGGATGCAACCCCAAATGAGGTCCCCATCAGATCTTGCTACACCAATAGATGTGTTTGAAAAAGTGAAAAACAGAGGTGTAATAAATGCAGCATCATATCGGGGAACTGGTCTCTGCAAACAGTGTCCATCAGAAAATTGTTAGTGACTACAGCTCCATTACGTTATGCAATATAACTAACAAATCTGAATTATGAAGTGATAATTATAATCCTGAGAAAGTATCTGCCAGAGAAGCAGAAGGAAAAATAACAAAGTGCACAGTGGTTCCCCCATCCTCCATCTCTCACTTCCCATGAGGATGAGCTAGATGCAATGCTTCCACATTGGTACCACACCAACCATTACTACAAAATTATGACACACAAACGCTTGTGAAACCAAGAAAGCCAAGCTACTAAACCAGTCATTTTCCCCTTGCAAAGTCAGTTTAACACAAGAATTTCCATATTCTTAGATTACTACAGTGAAGCATAGGCTTAGGATGACACCTTGCTTTTGCCTAATACCTGACGTTCACTGTGACATACAGAAGACGGCAACCTTATGACATGCGTCTGAACAAGAAAATCCTCCCTTCAGCTCTCTCTGTGAGTGAGCCACAAATTCCTCAAAACGCTGAAGAAAAAAACCTCCCTAGATCCCAGATCGGAGAAACACTCTAGAAAAGTGTTTCCACCTTCAGTGAACAGGACCTTGCCGCAGAGATCGATGCAAACAGAGCAGCTGAGAGGTAGGAGGAGGGAACACCCAAAACCCTGCTGATGAACAGAGCAAATGTTGCCCTGCAGCCCCGAAATGCTATACTGACAAAGCACACCATGGCATGAGTTAGACCAGTTTGCAAATAAATTCTAACCTTGTGATTGCTCACTTTATAAAAATCCTTTAGGGAGATGTCACCCACTGTTTGTTGATAAGGATTTAAAAAATGGGAGTGAAGGGGCTGTGGGTTCATTTCAAATGTTGCATTCTCCCTTTTCAAGAAAGATTATACATTTTCAACACCTGAAGCACTGCAGCAGGTATCAAAGAAAACACTGGGAATTCATAGCTGCAGGATCACCTTAAGGCAAGCCCTCCACCTGCAGATCAGGAAGCATTTCACTTTTTAATGGAGAAAAATACACAAAACTACATGAATAGTCAGTCTGATGAGCTCTTCAAGGGCCTTGATTGCAAAATAGGAACTTTGTGAGAACTCCCATATAAAGCAGAAAGTAGCAGAGAACAAGACCACATTGCCATATTCTGACCTGGTCTAAGCAAACACAACTCAGCAGTTACAAAGTGTACATGTTAGGGTTTAATTCCATCAGATCTGGCCTCCCACAGAAACCCCAAGGTGGTTAGTCTCTTCAGATCTCTATCACCTCTTCCCACTGCTGACCCCCTGCGAAAATTCTTCTTAAGCCTGCCAGCTTTAAAAAAATGCGAACAAACAACAACATGCTCATTGCTCACCCATTTCTTTGAATTCTTCGTTGGCAAGTTGCAACCATGCTACGTCCACATCATTGAGATCGTAGCGACACACGCTGTCTGCTAAGGCCCGGATGTCGACATAGCCCAGCTCTGGAGGCTCCGAGCCTGACGAAGCGATGTACTTCCTGGGACGTGTGAACGTGACAGCTTTTGTCTCAGACACAATCCTAAAACAGACAAGTGCACACTAGGTATGCTGGGCTGCTGAAAGACTTGTTTCTAGAGAACTCAAAATGCCTCATGCTAAGTGGCTAACAGTCACAAGCAATCTTCTAAGCATATCTTGCACAACTGAGACGGGAACAAAAACCAGTACATTGCATTTTCATACAGGATTTGCAATATTATGAGAAAGTAAATGGAGTTATCTAGAAACCCATTTTATTTCCACATTATAAATAAAATGAAGACTGGAGGACAGAACTCTGGCTACTCTTACCTGAATTTCATACTCATTTAAAGCTAGAGTTAACAGTCTTTCTTTAGGTAGTGATGGCTGCCATATACACAGGTGTTAAACTGTTTTATGACTTTTTTTAAATCCAGCTGCTTAACTACCATAGCAAGGTCAAGAAATTTCAAGAATTAAAGTTTTGTTTCTTACAGTGCATTGCTTTTAGAATGTTTGGGAGGGTTTTTTGCTACAGCATCACCATCTTTATGAAATTCAGAAGACCTTTCCCACAGAGAATCAGGAGTTTGCAATTGCTTGGCCTTCACTTACCCAAACAGATCCAAGCTCTGGCATCCTGGGTCTGCATTTCCTCTTTCACAATCCCTAATCCCGTGCTGCGCCAAACCTTTGCGCAAATATTAATCAGCAGCCACTGAAACTACCTCCCCTTTCAGGGTCTGAAGGCTCCAGGCGGCCAACCGGAGCAACACAAAAGCACATCTGAGCTGCAGGCCAGGATTTTGTTCAAGCACAAGTATAGGTTCAGGAGACAATGAACTACCTACAGCACATAACCTGTTCTAGGTCAGATTCTTGCAATACTGCAACTTTGCAGCACCAGGAACTGTGGGCAGAAGTGCCCAGTAGGTGAAGGACAAGTCATTCTCCCAGCAAGCTGAACATCTGCCTCCAAAGAGCCAGACAACTCTGTCGGTTCAGCTGCTGTGTAGGTCTCTCAGCAAAGGATGCTGCACCTTCTCTTAGTTAACTGCACAGGCTGAAATTCAGTGTGAATGCAACCCAGTTCCTGGTGTAACACTGGTACCTCCAGGAGCAACAGTGACACGCTGCCAAATGACTCCTTCCTGCAGCACCAGTCCCAGCACTAGCGCTGATGATTTTTTTGTGCTCCAATCCCACGCGGGCAGAGATGGCACCACCCCACGCAGGCAGAGCTTTCTGTCGGGAACAGCCAAAGCTCCACAGGAAGGAGGATGTCCTCTGCCCTGTTTTGCTCCCAGCTGTTCCCCCCCAAAAAAAAAGATCTCCTGACATGTCATTACTGCATCTGCACAACCAGATCTCTGTAAACCAGACTCCTGCACAGCCCTAAATCCTCCCTTCACCTAGCTTATTTCAGACAAAATCTGAATCTGAGACATGATGGACAAGAGCCAAATGCTGAATTTTCAGCTTCTGTGGTGCAGAAGGGAACTGTGTAAGAATGAGAAGGTGAACGATTTCAGCAGGCTAACTGCACTGCCTGAATTGATTCTGGTCAAACTGCACAGTATTAAAATATTACAGACTACTACATCTCACAGACATTTTATTTTAAACAGGGCACTGCTTGCTGAATCTTCTGTACCATCAATTCCTTCCTGAGTACTTCTCTGTGTGGAAATTACAACCTCTGGGCTGCATGCTGCACACACTGTCTATACACTTCTGTAGTGGCACAGAAGAAATAAGCACAGGTAGTTTGGCTTTACAAATACCTTTGTCTCGTTATTTTTGAGACGGAGTAAATAAAAATAAAAATAATTAAAGAAAAAGAGCTGTAATGCTCCAAAAAGGAGGTTCAACTAACTGAATCACCTGTCTGAGGATATGCTCACACTGAAGCACCGCATGGACTCGCTCCTTTCCCTACCCTGCTGGGCTATTTTCCTTTTGTGCTACACCAGCCGCTACTGCTGCTGATCCAACTCAGGGTAACCTCGTCCTCCCCTCCCAAGTCAAGCACAGAACTGTTCCAGCACTCCAGACTAACTATGGCATCTTGCGAGGGGACAAACAGGGTAAGAATGAAGCATCAGAAGGCCACTGAGCAGCAGGCGCTCACCAGTAAGAACCTCACAAGACAGCTCAGCGCCTAAAAAAAAATAGCAGTGCCTCCTGTGCTGACATCCACACCTTTGGGTGCCCACCTTCCCCATCCCCTTTAATTTCTTTATTTTGGAGCACATTCACAAGCGCGACTCTCTCCTTAAGAGCAAGATGGAGCTGACAGAGCCACCCAGCTACCTCCCCAGACGTAAGGCAGATAGGGGTTGGGGAATACCTGGGAGGGTCTCCCCCTGCTCAAGCCCCCAGGTCTCCTGGCTCTCCTGCAGACTTCAAAGAACACAGCGAGGAGAGGACAACGTGAGCGCACCTGTACAGAGGGGGGGCATTTATACAGGCTGTGGGTGAGGGCAGTGTGGAGCAGGGTGCAAGTTCTGTGGTGAAACAGCATGCTCCTGTGCCCTGCAGTACCCAGCAGAAAGGGAAATGCTGAGCTGCTGCCCTGAGGAGAGCGCCAGCTCTGATCCTTCCAAAGGCAAAGGAGGAAAGGGTCTACCTGCCATGCAGGCAGGTTCTGTGCTGTACAGACCTGGTGGGGCTGTGCAGCTGTCTACCGGTTTCTGCACAGAACACAGAAAGCACAAATGAACCCTCCTGTAGTCCCCCTGCAACATTAAAGCTGGCAGACACAGAGCTAACAGAAGTACTGTCGCATAAGCCAGATTTTTTTTTGCTGTGTATCAGCACTTGGGCTGTTCCAGCCCCATCAGCACTGGTGTGTCACGTGGCAATGCCGTATGCACCAGCCTGCACTTACTCAAAGAGATCTAGCATGTTTAAGTGACAATCATCCTTCTTCTCACTTTCTCCAACTCCCATCCCAACTAAGCATGAAACAGATGGGCTTCAGTGTGCTCCTGCCCTTACAACTGGATTGTTTAATTTGAAACAGCAAACAACATCTAAGTGTAACAAACAAGGGAAGGAAAATAATGGTTTCTTGGATAAGAGCTGGAAAATCTCACATTAACGTGTTCAGTTACACACACATCAGGATGGTTTTTAAAACAGCTGAAATGTTGTACAAACAGTTTTCTGAGTTAGTAAATCAAATGACAAAAAAAAAAAAAAAAAAAAAAAAACATAAAACCAAAATAAATGCTGTATTTTCTCTAGCTCTTAAATCTGGCTTGTCTAATTGTTCCCTGAAAAGAACCTATGGCTTGGAACTAAGCACAAAGACAAGGTCTCTCCCAGCAATACTGAGTGAGGTCAAGTCTGGGCTTAAAAATGCAATGGAAGGTATTTTTAAAGCTCTGTCATTAAACTCCATCCTAACGTAATGCCAAAAATGACTCTCTGATACTCACTCATATGTCAACACACAGGCAGAACAGGCCTGACGCTTGACCCCTCTGACCATTCAAAAAGCTGAGGCATGTTGCTCTCTCTGAGAACCAAGGCCTTTCTAGCTACACACTGCAGAATAAAGCTCAAGAAGCCAAGGCAACGTAGACAAAAGCTGCTAGCATAAATGTGTATTTGTTTACATTCCTCCAAACTATACCTGGCTACTGGTTCTGGGATGGTCCCTGGGCTAACTGGCACCTGCACTCCCTTTTCCCACTCCTGCCTCCAGGGGTCTGCCAGCACATAGTATTCATCAGGGTTCAGCTGGAAGGAGTCATGTAACTTCATGGCAGTGATCAGGTCCGTTCTGAACACCTGCAAAGAGAGTGACCAAGAGAGAAAAATAGAGACACTGACATTTGATATTTACACTCTATGATTCACAGCTCCAGGGTAACCATGGAGCACAGAGCATAACAAGGTCACTGTATCAACAGTGAACTAACCCAGCCCACTGCAGGACAGAAGTTTAGCTTCATCACAGAGAAAGAGGTGGTAGAAGGTGCAACCGCTGATACGATGACTTCCAGCTAGCTCCACTATGAGCCCTGATGCTTCCCACACACCGGAGACACGGTGCTAAATGACGCTACCCCATTTTACCTTCCTCTTGGTTGCAATAAAAGCTGCAGGAGCTTCGAGTCTTCTTAGAACAGCAGCATAAGGAAGACCCAGTTTTGCTCCAACGTTATTATCTTTTAATTATTGGAGCTCTGACTAATCCAAAGGCATTCTACAAATTCCCTGTGGTAGAAATCAAGGCGTGACTCCACCACGACCAGACGCAAGAGGAAATTCTACCAAGATGACTCTTTGTGCAAGTATTTAAAATAATAACCCAGAAGACAAATAAAATAAGCCCCAAACTTGAATTCTAGTGGCAGCTTGATGTTCAGCACATGTGCTTGTTATTCTATCAGCTACCGACAGCGCTGCACCATAGCTTAATTTTACTCTGCCTTTGCAAAAGCATCCACCTCTAAAACCAGCATGATCTTGGCAACTTCTGGGTTAGCAGTCACCTACAAGCAGCAATGCTGTCTTCCACAAGCCACAGAACAAAATAAAAGGGATCCACTCTCGTAGTGGGCATGCTGTGCTACTGTTGTGGCAGCTTCGGCCTGGTGTGCCGCTGCCTGTCAGCACTTCAGAAAGCAAAGGGTGGTACCACAGGCATCGTAAGTGCACGCCTGCACTTGTCTGTGCATCTTCCAGCTCTCCCCACCCTGCTCTCCCTGTGAGGCAGGGCTGCTGCGAACTGCAGCAACTGCACCCGGCACTCCTTACCTCTGCAAATCTGCACGTTTTAACTACTTGATGCCCCTTTCAAAGGAAGGGATTAAAAAGCAACCAAGTGACTAAAAATGAGCACCACTAGCACAAGAAGAAGGTAAGCAAAACTTGTAAGAAAAGTTTCCCTGCAGACTGCTCAGTTTAGGTTAAGGAAATTTGCCATCTATCCAGCCCCTTACTGCACTTACAAAAGAAAAGGCAGGCTTATCAGGAAAGTGCTCCTAGGCTCTTACGGGGCTGCTAACGGGGCAAAGTGCCACAACCTCCTGGTCCCCCCGCTGGTCCCAAGCCACTGGCCGCATTGGCTCTTTTCCATTAGTTCCAGCCAACGGCTGCGTATGGCTGAGGAAGAAGCTCAGCCACACGGTAGGCCTCCCAAGGGCAGCAATTGCTGTCATACGCTATTCACACACCCAAAATTTCAATAGATCATGTAAGATTTTTAGGGTGACAACACACGTAATGGTTAATCATACTTATGAGACTGTTTAAAAGTGTGATTTGCCTTACAACACAGTGTGTCTTGATACCTCTCCTCCTTCCTAACACTCACATACTCCCCACTTCTGTCTCAGAATGTTTCTGTTTCCGCTCTGGTTTTGTCATATAAAATAGGATAAAATTATGACATTTTCCTCAACACTTGTCTTGACATGATCAAAAAAAATGCTATCCTTAAAAAATAAAGAATAATATTACCATATGAAGGAAGAGGTGAGGGCAGGTAATGAAATATAATTGTTTTCAACAAACCAATTACAAGTCCTATGAGGCTGCAATCAAGAAATGAAAAATAATCTGCAAAGTAAATTGTCTCACAAAACAAACAAGCACAGCTGGCCAGGGGATCCTGCACTTATAAGTGATCTGAATTAAAGCAATCAAACGTCAAATGAAAACAAGATTAAAAATATAAAATGGAATGCAAAACTTGCTTAATCTGAGAGGCAAAGTAAACCAGGCGCTCAGATAAACTTGTCACAAAGATCTCTCAAAGGCAAGCTAACATGGTACTTGACAGCCAAGAAACTCTTTCCCAGGGCAGTGGCCCCATAACACCGTTCTTTCTGCTCTGATTTCTGATGCAATCAGACTGCCTGGAGCAAAGCAGAGCTTACAGAAGTGCCTGCTCTCAGAAGCACAGAGCACTTCAAAGCCAAGGGGTGAAATCCTAGCCACACTAAAGTCATTGGGAATTTTGCTACCACCTTCAGTGAGACCAGGATTTCACCCAGGGAGTTTAGCAAGTGTCACTTTTTTGCCAGCACACTTAGCGTCAGAGTGTACTGTGGCAAGCAGAGGCAATGCAAATGGAGGGAGAGGGCAGAATCCCTGCAAAGCAGAGCTAACATATGAAAAAGTATATGAAGAAAATATTAAAAAAATGCATCCAGGCTGAAAAGGCAAGAGAAGAACAGCACAAAACTGGAAAGACATTGACAACAAATGCAAGGTAGGGGAGAGGAGAAAACTGAAGTACATAAAAAAACAACAGCAAGATCTGTAGTTAGATTATTTCTTGATAGTCTTTCATGAAATAGTTCTCAAAACTGCATCTAAGTTTATTTATAAGGGATGTACAAAAGATAGCTAAGGAAAGCAAGCCTATTGCCAACGAGAATAAATTCACTAGAGCTCTGCACACTCACCTAAAAAAAATATTGCCTTTAACAACCAACAACCAAAAAAAGAAAAAGATTTAAAGCCAACAGTACTAGGTATAGTTCTAACACACTGAGCAATGAATGGGAGTCTTCCTGTGAAAACTCTTCTCTGTGACTTAAATACACTGTCATCAGGAAGATTAACAAAGCATAGTTTTTCTCAGCATCCACCACTCGCTAATGCATCAGAAGTACATTTATCGGGCAAGTAAGCTGACTCAAGAAATTCTACCTCCTGAATCTTATGTTTTCTTTGCAGCCTTTTCAGAGTTGGCAGTATAATACCTGCCTGAAGGTATGGAAATCCAGCATGAATACTTCCAAAGAACTGGATCTCATTTATGTTTTATATTAATAGTTGATCCATCCTAGAAAGTTCAAAGCCATTTACATCTCCCTTGATATGATTTCCTCAAAGCACTACGGAAGACAGAACTGTGAGAAAGCCGATTCCTCGTTTGACAGGCACATTAACAAAGATCACAGACCAAGACCCAATATCAAGTATGAAATAAATGCACCTAAGATAAATTTTCACATTTCACAAGACAAGCTACAAATAAACTCTGATGCCCAAAATATTACAAGAAAGGCTGCACAGCTATGTTGGATGGATGTCAGGCTATGCCAAAATTCACTGATAGAAACTGGTGCTGGCAGTAGTTGTGTCAACAGCTGAACTCTGTGATCTCTTGGCCAAAAATAAAAAGGCAGAGGAGGGGACACTAGGTGCCAGCAAAAACAGAGCAAAAAGAAAAGAAAATGCACTTCACGAGAAATGGATCCATTACCAGAACACGTACATGTTTGGCATTTGACAGTTGCAACAGAATGCAAATCAAATTCCAGAAATACCTCAGAAGGTTTTCGATCTTCATGCCTGGAACAGGAAGTCCTCCGACGTCGAGATCTGGAATGCTGGGACCAGGTAGACAGACCTAGAATACAGAAACGATCAGTTGCAGACACTGCTGCCAGGTACCTACAAAAGCCTTGCCTCCCTCAGCACACCCAAGTAGGCCTACTGACTTCAGTAAGATTGTATGAGTAAGGTAAGCCAGAGACGGGCTTCTCTGACAAACCTGAAAAAGACTCTTTCAAAATGAACTAGAAAATAGAGGCTGCTCAGTCTTCAGCTTCTGTGATCACTTTTCTGTTTCTGTTGAAGTACGTACTGGCTGCGCTGCACCAACCGCCTTCCACCCAGCATTTGAACAAAGCCATCTCCTAACATCCTTCCCCCTGAGCACCAATAATCCACTTTCTGCAGATTAATAGCTGACTAGATTGTCTGTTGATAGCCTAAGATGTAAAATTTGAACCTCGTGTATTGATGTCTTAAATACCTGCATTGGTTACACAGTTCTAACCAGAGCAAGCTTTTTCAAAATCGAGCAACCTGCCATGCCGTATCAGTACAGCCACCAAAACAAGCTGCCATTTCTCTTCCTAAGGAAATCTCAGTGTGGTTGTACGATTTTAGTCTGCACAATTACTCATTACATTCCAAATAAATTATACCTTTTTGCCTTGAAACTTTGTGACAGAGCCTCTGTCAGCTTTCACAAATATTTTAACAGGAGGAAAGGAAAAAGAGAAAGGAGGAAACACTCCACAGATGAGGTAGCGCTTTGACACCAAGCATACTATGCCTGTGCAAATCAACTCATTCTAATTCAATAGGATTTACAGGTATGGCAGGTATTTTCCACTGTCAGCTACACAGCAGTAACAAAAACAAAAATGCCAGTAAATCCTTCTCCGGTAGAGAGATGAAAGATGTACCAATATCTGTTATGATGGGGAAGCCAGGAACTACATGGCAACATCTGAAGGCTGAACACACTTTCCAACTGTGGGTATTAATTGCAGACAAATAAAACAGAACCAATGCAAAGAGTATCTTAAGTAAATTTTAGCGTTTTAACACAGAAATTCATTTGGAAGTTGTATTTTAAGAGTCGTGGGTGCTTTTCCTAAGCTCCTCTGTTTTACAATTATAATTTTCTATTTCCATTAAAAAAAAGAGAGAGACAGAAGTAGCTGACTACTATTTATTAACCTGTGTGGAAAACCAAATTCCTAAGATCCTTTAATTACCATTCCATTATGATGTTCTGGAGAAAACTAAAGAAAACCACGAGCAGCAGCATAAATCCCTGCTTCTGAGGATCCTATCAGCCTGCACCTAAACTCAACAAGATCAGGAGGACTAAGTGAAATCAATCAAAATGTATCAGAGAGATACAGCAAAAATTCACAACTGAAAACCACAGATTTTTCCTGTAATACAACAATTTAATTATTAACCTTTTAGCATTCACACATGTGATTCCTTCCACCAACAGACTCAGCAGAGGACATACACCACATACTAATTAGTACAGATTACACCACACGGGTTAGCATTCTGTTTTTGTGGGTTCTGATGCTTTTCTCCATCTGCAGGACTAAAATCAGATTTTAGCAATAGCTGTGTGTCTCCAAGGTATTCAACTAGTTAGACCCCTGCACCAGCAAGTCAGCCACTTCAAAACTGGTAATTCCTCTGTGGATCTGGCTGTTTGCAAACCTACCGTTGAGCCTGGGAGAGAAAGCCCAACGCATATGAGCTAAAGATTAAGAGTGACAGGCAGTATTGGCAAAGTGCTGCCTTGTTCTCATTTTGTGGGATCACAGCTGGTGACTCTGGAAGCTTTGGTACAGCTGTTCCCAAGCAATGCACACATCTGGCAAAATTAGAGTAATAGCAGTAGGAGGTGCTTCTGGGTCTTTACCTGTGTGCTTTAATTCAGCTCTGGTGACAACATACAATAAACTGAAGGCAAGTAAACAAGCACGGGTTTTATTGTTTTTCGCCTTTGTTTTGTTCCCCACCCCCCGCCCAATGCAGGTATTGAGGTGGATTTCCAGGCATTTTTCATGGCATACAGAAGCTACAAAGGTGAGAAGTAAAATAATCCTTACTGTATCTTCCATCTCCACTTCTTTCCTGTGCCATCTGCAGATGCCATGCATCAAAACAGTCTTAAATGTGTATTTCTTTAGGCCACCAGATTAATTAACCACATAATGCAACAAGAAGGGTCAAATTTTAACCACTTCTGAATTTCCTGATTTTTCATTTTAAATTTCCTTTTTTTTTAAAGGGCTATATGAAAGCACACCGTGTAAAATTTCCTTATGTAAGGGACAACTCAAATGCAGCCAGCCTTCCTCAGGATATATTATAATGAGTATTTTTTCCATGTCAGCTAACTTCCTACACTGAGTAAGGGAAGAAGTGTTTTTTTACTTAGGTCTGTAATAACTGTTTCCTTAACATAAAACTGGTGAATGCACGGAACACATGGTATTTTAGTACATTGCTAAAGAGACTGTTGTATTTTTCTGAGCAGTGTAAACGGTCTGTACATAATACTATGAGGAAATGGGGGAAAAAACTTCTCATGGTACTGAGATTTTGCTACTGGCTGAGATATGCAGTGTTGCTAACAGGTGACCTTCGGCACAGGCTTCACTTCAATAGGGAAAACATTTACTCACTGAATAAACAGAACCCAGCTACACGGCACGCATTCACATACTCAAACCACCACCACTTAAACACAGAAGTGCAAGAAATTATTGGAGCCGGACAAATTATTGTAAAAATACCCAGCCCATAACAGTATTAAATTTAACTACTTAAGAAAACTAAAAAGAGGAGCTTCAACTCTGCTTACATTAAACTTGATGGCAAAATATCACTGCCTTCCACTGTGCCAAGACCACGTCACTGAGCTACCCAAAGCTGCTTTCATTAATAAGCAACGCACCAACTCTGAGTACATCAATAAAAGTGCAGGAGGAAAATGAAGGATGTGATTTGCCCTTTAAGCATTCTGTCCGTACTTTGATACTTAATCCAGAAGAGGGACCTCACTGAAAGGAAAAGTTAACAGGCAATTATAGCTACTTCAGTGATTAATTATCTGATTTTTGCGTCTAAGTACATTAAACATGAACCATTCCTGGATTGTATGGAAAGAAGAATCTGCTGTGGTCAAAGCACAGGATTCAAAATAGTTCTGTACTGTAAAAACACTTGAACCTGAGTATTTTAGAAAGATTCCAGACACTTTTCAACAAGCTTACTCCTTCTAGTAAGCATCCAATTCAACAGTTTTCTGCATACTAGCTGTAGTCTAAAACTAAATTAGGATCACCAAGACTAGAAAAAAATGCTAAGGCTCAAGACAGCGTTAAACCTAGTTTTAATAAAATAACCAGAGTCTGAACCACTGGGATTTTGAATATGTAAAACCTTGTAAGGTAACAAACCTCATGTGAAAAATGAGTTCTACAGCAGGTGGAAGATAAATGAGTTGTTAAGAGAGCCCACGCCACCAAAAACTGTGTGAGTAACACTGAATATGAAAAATGTTAAACTCCAAAGCACTGAGCTAAATAAACACATCTAGGATGTGCAATGCATTAGAAATCAAACACAACGGGTATCTTAGTAAGTGCCTATCCTCTTACATGATTCCAAAGGGTAAGGAAGAACTTAGTAGCCTAGCTAGTATAATTTCTCCACACCAAGACCATCCTGATCCTTTCAGTTAAGATCTTTTTGGATGGTCTAGGTGCTCATATCCCTTTTTAAAGATTTTCATCACTGAGAGCAAAGAGATGAGAATCATACTCCTAAATGATGCTCCATTTGGCCTTCGCTTTTATTCACTTGGAGACAAAAAAAAATACAAATATAAAAACTCAAATAACTAATGAGATACAATTCACAGCAAGAGAGCAAAGCTCCAATATACTATCACTGCTGGAAAGAAGACTTCTAAGCCACAACCAGGAAAACTTTCTGTTCACCAAGGGTATTACATATACACCTTACACTATAAAACCTGTGTTTTTATAATACCACTTCAGGGTTTATAACACACATACACCCTACGATCATAAAAGAAAGCAATCAAGGGGTATGAATTCTATTTCCGTATTTCTGAAGAGCACACACTTCCTAGAAGGGAAACAAGACAAAACAAAAAATCAATTCTAACTGTATCAATATGTTAAATGATCTGTCAAAAACATGTTTTGATTCCAAGAAGGCCCATCAGAAAAGAAAACTCCTTGGGACCAATAAAAAAATTCTAGTCCTGAGGGAATTCTACCCCACAGCTAATACACTGCTCAGCACGAGCAAAAAAGGCTCAGCTATTATGCATCATGCACAAGGCTGTTGTAAAGCCACTTGCAAGGCACCCAGCTGCGTCCCCGGAGAACTACCTGCTGCTACAGCCTCTGCACACTTCAAAGCCTCGGATCAGTGGGCGTCTGAAAGCTTCTCCCACTGTAAAACACACTCCCACTACAACGTTACACCAAGCAGCACAACAGAGCAAAACATCTCTGACGTGGATATATGTCTGGCTTTCTCTTCTGCTTAACGTTGGCATTTCCAGATGCCTATACTCTTCTCTTCCTCAGCTCAGAGACAAACTAGGTGCTGCTGCCAACGCTGTCAGACAGATCTGTAGCCCAAAGAGAAAATAGAGATGCTCAGAGAGTCTCCCTGTATAGAGCCTGGCTCACGACTCTTTAAAGTAAGGATTCATGTCACTTAGATGTAACTCCACGTGTCCAGACCCACGTTCTAGCACAAAGAAAACAGAAACAGACTGGTGGCAGTTTTCCTGTATATTACATATAGAAAGTGCTGTCTGTGCAGAAGTCTTGGGGCCTCATCATCAAGAAAGAAAAATGTATGGGAACAAAGCCCATGTATGGGAACACATTTCACGCAGCCTATGTCCTCTTCTCATGTTTCTTTTGCTGAAGGATTTGCCCATCTATCTTCCTTATCTCTATACAGTAGTGTATTATCTCTATACAGTAGTGTACTATTATGCAATCTAATTTGAGATCAAAAAGAAAAAACTGCCTTTTATCTCATCAATGCTGATGCTACTCAAAAATTAGCATTATTTGACAACCACCCAACCGCAGCTGCCCACCTATG
The DNA here is from genome assembly GCF_011077185.1 of Oxyura jamaicensis. Lineage (NCBI taxonomy): Eukaryota > Metazoa > Chordata > Aves > Anseriformes > Anatidae > Oxyura > Oxyura jamaicensis. Next base: position 60,544,690 of record NC_048896.1, read on the forward strand.
CATGGATCCATACGTTCTCTGCAGTGTTTTACAGCAGCACTGCTCACTTGCTCCGTGCCTGACACATACAATGAACAGTCTTTGCAGAACCCTACCCCAGCAGTTCAATACATGTTCCTCCCGTCATTGCTCTTCTCAGTAGTTTCTCCTCATTTGAGTTTTATAATCTCCAAGAACACAGATGTGACCACACAGCGACACACCTCACTCTTCTATAAGTCAGGAATTTCTAAACTCCATCTTACTTTTTTAAAAACACAAGACCCAAGTGCCACTCTAACTCCCTAACCCAAAACTCCCGTTTGATGATTCCTGTTACAGTGTTGTTTTACCCTAACTATATATGAAGCTTTACCTCAGGTTTTACTATGGTTTTACTATGGATTATCACTATTTCAGCATCTCCCAAGGTCATGTTCATAGGCTGACAGCATTATGTTGCTTCTCCAAAAGCGATGATTATGTGATGCTCCTTCCTCATCTACAATAGCCTATAAGCACAGGTAAGTCTTCCAAATTGCTCTGAAGGAGTGCCCAGAAGTGTAACTTCACCAAAAATCACCCTGTCACAGGAAGCCTAGCCTTTAACTAAGACGCAAGTTGTTACCATTTGTCACCATTCCAAATGCCACAGCCCTTTCCCAAAAGCACAGCAGTGACCGCTGAACTTGCTGCTCTGTCCCAACCTGAGCACTACAACTACGTTACAGCCATTCCTTCAACACCCTCCTCATCGAGCAACCCATTCAACTGAAAAACAAGGGATGTTGTGTTCACTTTCTTTTCGTGAAGTGCTGCACAGCATTTCATCCTCTGCTAAGTAATTGTCACCTTTCAAGCCAGCAGTGACCACAATTGTGCGGTAAAAATTATGTACACAGCTAAGGTTATGTACTCAGCAACCCCTGCATGGCACTTTGGGATCCATCTCAAACACAACGGGAGTCCAGTGGGATGAAAAGCAATTTCTAAGATCTCTGTCATTCAGTAAAAGCAATGGATATTGGCAAGATGTTTACATTTGAAGTAACATTTGTTTAGCAAAGATAGAATAGGGGGCCATCTAAATTACAGAACTATATTCTGCTATCTGTAAGTATTAAATCTTTCATTCCTCAGAAGTGATGTGAAACATTGTCAAGCCTAGAAATAGTTTTCATCTGAAAGCCTCTTCAGTTTTTCTTTCAGACATTCTGCATTTAGGAGTATGATGAATTGATAAACCCTGTAAGAATAAAAACAAAAGGCATCACGGGAGCGAGTAAAGTGTGAAAAAATCGTGCTGAATTCCTTGCTCATGGAAAAGAGGAACCAAACTCCCACTGACATCAAGGTGGGCCTGGATTTCACCCAAGCTCTCTATAATTCAACTGTCTGAACTTCAAGTCTCATCTCAAACATGATCCATCCAAGTGTCCCAGCAGTCTGTGCAAAAGGGATGCCCTGAAATTATAAATGGAAACTACAACGCTGGACAACTTGATCACACCAGGAAACAAAGCAAATGGATTATTCAGCACAAACCACATTTGAGGATTTACAGACCAATTAGGCTAAAATGTCAGGTCAAACACTGAGAAGGAAAAACAAAACAGTTTCAGTGCAATGCAGAAGCAAGCTAAAATACAAAGCAACAGAAATTACTTTAAAAATATCAAAGCCCTGACCAGCCACACAGATAATAAGGACATAATTAAGTTTGAGGTAAACATTACTAATTTACTTAATACAGGTTTTGAAGATGTGTACATCACAAGGCTTTTATGATGGGCCTGGCTAATATTAATGTCTATTATAGTTGCCATAATACATTATCTAGAAAGGGATAGAAACTAGCAAGCTGGCTGTAGTCAAAAAAAAAAAAAAAAAAAAAAAAAAAGGATTATTTTGAGCTGCCGATAATCTTAAAACCTTCACCAAGCCTCTCCCAATACCATTCTTCTGTATTTAGACAAAAGTTCAAAATCCAGAACTATGCCTGCAGCTGTTTTTTGTTCAATTATATTTCATGGATAAAATGTTCAAAAGTGACCTATAATTTCAGAAAATGAAATCTTGGAGAACACACTGAGATATCCAGGGCCTGACTGCATAACTGAGGTGCACAACTTTAACCGACACCTTTTGCTCACTGCTTCAATTGTGCTATTTTGGTCTCAGGTCTAAATGTAGATGTAGAAGTCTGATTTTAAGGGGGACACAGCTCAATGATTTGCAGTAGTTAGGTTGAAGGACATAAGCTAAACACTTCAGAGGGCTTGGAGACTGCATTTTGCATTGGGAAGAATCAAGTCAGAGGACAAAAAAGAAGTGATGAGAAAAGCAAGGGTGCTGTCTTTAAGCTGCAAGGTTTTTAGAATGCTGTAAATAATATATACCTATCCACACTGAAATACCTTAGATAAGAAAATGCATGTAATCCAGGAATGTAACCATGTTGGTTAAACTTCCTTCTGGTTTGACGTATTTCACACCTAAATGCTAACAATTTACCCTTCTTTCATCTGACCAAAATAGAGCATCTTTTTCTTCCTCTGAAAAACTATAGATGCTTAAATCTTCAGTATAATACATTTTTAGTGCCTACGGGTTGAGGTTTGTTTTCGGATCACCTTGTAGGCACAAGGAACCTGATTCAGTACAGTGACGTAGTGGAAAAAAGCTCTGTATGTTTACTTACTTCTGTAGATAAATTCCATTATTAGTAGTATAGTTACTATTGCCTTATAAATATTGAGGTTCCTGAGTTCAATAAAATAAAATGTGTATTTCTACATGTCAAAGCATTTTCCAGGTGGCAGTAGTCTACCCCAAACAAGCATCATCATTCTGGTTACTCCAACAATACATAACCTGTGATGCTCATGATGAATCCAAGATGCCTGATCACACAGTCTACTAGGGCACAGTGTGGAAACTTCACTTCAGAACTGAAGAAATCCAACTGCTGGGGGTCCTGATCCTTAACTCGCAAGATGAGGGAGAGAAGTGCTGAACTTTAAGCCAAAAGACTATCGAGTTCAGTGTGACAGGAACAAAAGAAGCAATCTGGAGGGTCAAGAGGTGCCACTGACTGAAGGGAAGCAGATGTCTGGCAACAGGACTCCAACTAAGTGTTGATTAAAATTGCAACTTTTCAATTAGAAGGCAGCTGTTTAAAGTGCTCAGAATAGTTTATTTAATTGTTTTCTGTCTCTAGAATCTCTGAGAAAGAAAAATAGCTAGCAGGAAAGTTAAGGCTTCAAACAAGGAGCCCAAAAATTCAGAGAAATTTTTGCCTTTGATTTCCTTAGGCAACAAAATTTGCTTACCCTCCATTGCACTACCATCAGTACGGTGAATGAGATGCTACTGAAAGAGTAGCAATTTCTCTACACAAAAATTAACATAGTGAGATTAACCAGTAATACCACTGAAGACAAGAAAAGATTAAACGAAGGTAAAACCTGTAAGACAGGAGCCTAAAACAGGAGAACTGGAAGGAAAGGGCCTGCATGTGAGAAATTGTTCTCATGGAAGTGTAAAAGCCAAAAATCCTTGGAGAAGCTGACTCTACAATAACTATTATCTTCTGATAACATTTCTTCTGATTGCTAACTTTCACCTTTTTCAATATGTGTGTAGTAACAGAATGAATATATATGCAGGAACCTGTATCTGAATTTGCCCACCAATTTCACAGTAAAAGGGCAAACAACAGAACCAGGACAAGGAAAAAAAAAAAAGTGTAATGAAAGGAAAGTGGTGTATGTTTCAAGCAATACTTGAAAACACTTTTAAAATGTCACTGGCTTTTGCCATACAATTTATTCAACGGAAAGTTATTCATATTTATGAGGCTTTAAATTAGAGATATAAAAGGCCAAGTATTTTTTTTCTTATCTAATTTTCTTAGATCTTGAACTACAGAACAGATGAAAATAAAGGTTTTTAGAAAACATAGCTCTCTATGCATCAACAGCTCTATTCCAGACAGTCACATATCAAATGATATTACAAACAAGTATTATAATCAGTAACAGATCAGTCAACTATATTTATTTCAGAATTTCAACTCCAAGATTATCTGCTTCATATTGTATTTGGTAAAGCCTGAAACACAAGGCACATGAAGGGATCAAAGAGAAAAAAAAAAAGAGAGTGAAAATAACTATTATTAGTAAAATAAAACACTATTACAAAAACCTGTTAGAAAGGGAATGAGAAAATGATAGAGCAAAATTCTAATGAATAACATCATATTTGCTGCTACTTGTCTATTTCACAAGTAGAAACACAGCTTTGTTTTGGAGTACACTTCCCCTTTGAGGAAATAAACCAATTTAAGTTCTTATCACCCCAAGTAAATAGTCTAACCAAGAAAAAACACGATAGGTTTTTGTCCTTCTGTGTGTTCTCTTTTTCCCCCCAAATCTCCCAACTGCAGGCAGTTCTCCAAATCCAGGCCAAATCCTACACGTTTGATAGTTTTTATTCAATCCTTCTTTGGATGAACTCCTAATCAGCTTGCTAGTTCTCACCTCTGCCAATCCTTTTACCACTCCTTCATTTCAGCTACGGTTTGCCTAAGATTAACTTAGGGTGCCGATCTGGCCATAAGAGCCACCTGAGTAGACTCCCACGGAGCACAGATGCTCCTCAGAAATGTATGCAGGTGAAGTAGTCACCTATGCAGGGCCACAGTGCAGGGCTATGTTCCCATAGCAAATCCTTCAACCATCTGGGAGATCTCTTCCAGTCATCTTCTGTAACATTTCAGACCAAAGTCTCACAAGAGACTTCAGAATTTGAAGATGTGCACCTAGATTGGTCAGATTAAAGCCAAAAATATCTCTGACAACTGACCAAGCTGCTCTGTTGTCAATTACAATTAACTTGCTTGTTTGGGCAGATAAAACACCATGGCACATTCCCCAATCTGCCATTGTATCTCTTCTTCTCCCCCCCCCTTTTTTAAATGAAAGTTTATCAATCCCTGGAACCCAAACACAACAGAGAGATCACACAAAGCTCAGTGCTAGTTACATCAGTACAGAAACAGTTAAGAATGTGTATACGAATCGGTGATGCACTCAATTCAAATTGTTCAAAGTCATTTCTCAATTCCTCAAGTAAAATAATCCTCAAAAAAAATAAAAAACAGCTTTTACACATCTGCAATCATTTCTGCTGAAGTCTGAAGCAATATACCTTTCCATTACATAGAAGAGTCTGAGAACACCAGCGCAAATTTAAAATCCTCACACAAACTTGTATTAAATACTGAGCTGTGGACAATGTTAGCAGTTGTCTCCATCCAAGTTCTGTCTTTCTAATGATGAATTATGCTGCTTGTAACTGAAGATGTAAAGAGAGAAAAAGAACACCAACTTCTCCTGTTTTATCTTATTAATTAATACTGTACAGTCAATACAATTGCGGGGGGATCCTGAACCTATCATCCACCTCTACTCGCAACAGAATTCAAAACCGGTTCTTCAGATACACATTTCCACCAGTCCAACCAATTCGCAAAGTGCCTCTATCACATGAAGCACTGCATTAAAATGTTTTTTCAAACTCATAACCTACTGCACTCTACAACAAAGGAGCACTTACTGCCATTGTCGTCAGAATCCTCACTGCTGCTAGGAAGCCGACGTCGTTTCATGATCTCCACGGGAAACAGCAGGCAGCCTGCAAAGCAATGAGACAGCACTTAACCCAAGATAATAATACACAGTCATCAAGTTGTGTTTCTGATGGCATTCGAGGATTTACAGCACACAAAGGAAAACAAACAACTTTAAACAGCATCTGAAATACACACAGTGAGTACCTCAAGGCTGCTTAATTAGGCAGTTATCATACAAACAGGTGAACAAAACTGGAGGGTGTCATGAAAACCCCACCAACACTTTCACCTCAAAAAAAAGGCATATTTTGTTCTCAGAAGTCTTAAAATCACTAAATAGCTGCAGTAAATGAGCTTAACTACTCTACCCATTCTGACATTAGATTTGTAATACAGTAACATTTTTACTGCTTCTGTAAATATTTACTTTGGCTAATATGCTTTTGGAACAATTTTATTCCCGTGTAAAGTGCCAGATTTATGAAATCAAAGATTAAAGTCTTCCATTTGCATAAAAAAAGAAACATCAGCAGTAGCAAGCCAAGCTTTCCCAGATTAACTAGACATGCATCATCTATGCCCTAGAAGGCAGCACCTTTAATGTAAGACAGTTACTTCTTCCTGCAGGCACATTTCCACTGGCCTGCCTAAACACTTAACTGCTTTTCAGGAATCAGACCAACACTTGATTACACAGAAGCTCCTCCAAGCTGCCAGTGCTGATGAATTCTAGCAATAGTGAGTTCAACTGCACACGAATCAGTGATGTAAAGGCAAAAAGTCCCTTATCTTTTTATTGGCTATTCACGGGGTGTTGGTATTTTTGCATGTATTCCTTGCGGAATGAAACTAAATGCAGGAAAGAATAAGGTAGCTGTAAATAGCTAGTCAGCATTTATACATAAAAACTTACAAAAAAAAAAGTGTAAGTTGAAGAACAGAAAAACCATGACAAGACGAGTGCAGAAAGGCATATCCACTCTAAGTTAAACTGACAAGGACTCTGGATAGCACATCAAATGCCCCCAGTCTTTCCTCACCACTTATCAATCGTGCTATCAATAAAGTCTGGGCGTTCTGCTAGCAGCAAAGCCCTACCGCATGCCTTCAGGGTGCAGACTTAAAAATCAAGTGCCAAAATACCATTGCTTCTTGGTGGGTGCAGAAAATCTAACCTCCTCATTTTTGTGTGAGCTGGGATTTCCCAGAAACCTTTCAGCAAAATTCTTCTCATTGACCCCTTCAGTAAACCATTAACTGCTTCTACTGTGTTCAATGAGAACGACTCACTGTAGTAAACTTGACGAGAACACTTTCAACTTTTAAGAGTAATTCCCAAAGTGCTAAGAAGAAAAGCCTAATCAAAGCCTGACCCTATTTCGAAAAATGAAAATCTTCTCTTCAAAAAGCAATACGTGTAAAAATAAGCATCCTTTGAGACAGAAAGTTCATTTTATCATCTCCAGGAGAGCATAAGCAACTGAACCTAACACTCTGATTTTCACTTCCAGCGAACTCTAGTGTGTTTTAAGAGCCCAAGAATTGCAAGATTCCCTCCTTTTTGACATTATCCATGCAAACTGGAGGAGCAAGGATGTCTCTCACACACAGTGTCTTTCCAGAGTAGGATTTACTACAGCTACTACATTGAAACATGTACCGGTTTTGGGCCGCAAACTTTGCTTGCTAAAGGTACGCTGAATGGTTCATTTCACAAAGACCTGCTGTCGTCACTTCATAGAAGATCAGATATAATTTCTGATGCTGGAGAATATGGAATCACCAAAGACCACCTCTTACAACGCAGAAAGAATTATCTCTACAAGAACAGGTTTGACATGGACCAGGATTTTCTGTGCATGACAGACAGAAATGTTGCCAATTAAACACACACACATCACCAGCCCAGACCATCAAAATCACCTGAATACAGTTCTGGTCTAAGCGTACTAGTTCCAAAGGCAAGTTTTCATGTGGTCAATATAAAAGGCAAAAAAAAAAAAAAAAAAAAAAACACTTCAGATCCAAAATAGGCTAAGACAAAACTGAAAAACAGACCAGTAGCTGCTATAAAGCCAAAACCCAAGGGTAAGTACCTGTTCCTTAAGGTACTTCTTCCAGTAGTTCACAGTACTTTTCCTGTAACCGAAACAAATATTAACAATACTGAAGAGCATACTCACTTAGTGTGGAAATAGCTCCTATAAATAAACTAAAGATAATACGGAAGAAAATAAAGAAAAATGAAGTTATCTCAGAAACACAACCTGTATATTCCTGGTCAAAATCCTCACTTCTTAGTTCATTCCCACATGGTCTGAAAAGTATTACACACCCTAAAGCAAAATTACATCGCATATATACACTGAGACACACTCATAAGCTTGAGATGAACAAGGAAATTTGAAATTCTGCCCCTCTGCATCTTTTCAGACAAGTGTATTTTGAGACCATCTCCTCCTAACCATACTTCTGCAAATCCATAAAATAAAGAAAAGGCCAAAAGCCTCTCTTTTGTACCACGTATCTTAAAATAATAAGAATAATACACTTCTTTTTTATTGTTGTTTAAAGGAGAGAATGGTATTCACCCCTGCCATTTGAAGCTCAGCTAGTCAGTCTCCAGCAGCTCTCCAAGAAGCAAGGGAAGCCAGAAGAGCAGCTACTTCCCTGAAGTACAGGGCATCAGCTTTGGCAGTTTATCTACCTGCTCGCTCTAGTCAGGTTGCTGAAGTTGGTCACATCAAAAAGCCTGTCCCCTCAAAAACAACACTAAAGGAACTACACAATTCAGTGGAGTTTATGTGACATTCTTTTACAGATGCACATGAAACAGGAGTTGCGATCCAGAAATCTCATGTTCCCTTTGAACCTGAGTTTACAGGGAGCTAAATCGCCAAGTGGCACTTGGCTGCTTAGAGCAAGCATCAAACCTCATACAACTAACCCCTTAAAAGTTTTGTTACTAGAAGTGATAAGCAGCCTTTTTGACTTCTAAACTAATTTTAAACTGTTCCTTTTAAACAACACCCACCAGATTTTCACGCCCAAAGTTCAGACTGTGTATTATAAATGTCACACTGGAATAGCCCATACGAATTAAAGCCACACAGCTCGTAAGGGTACCACAGCACCTCTGCCCCAAAGGTCATTGGTTTCTGTTAGTTAGCAGTGACCTCCAAGTCACACGAGGACTGCATTAAAAATAAACATGGATTACTGACGGTGGCAGCTAGGTGCAGACCTTCCCTGTTCAACCACACACACACAGCTTTTGCCAGCCTGTTGAGAAGTTACTGGGAATTTGAGTAACGTTTTTCTAGCCTTCAAGAGAAGAGCTATAGTAACTTATTCTTCATGGGACATCTGTAACTAAGAACAAGATCTTTTCATACTGAAAAAGGCAGAATGGGAAATCTGTCAAACTTTTCAGTAAACTGCCAATTTCATCCTCTTTCCTAATCTGGGACTTGTGTGCTACTTTTCTTTGAAATTCTCACCCTTTACAGTCATGAACCTGCCGGTGTTTTTCACCTGTCTATATTCTGACATACACTTAATACACTCAGGTGTAAATATAGTGCATCTGATTCACCTCTAATCTCAATAAAACAATCTGAAACAGAAGCAGGTCAGCCACCTCCAACAGGTCAGAAGTAAAGGCGCCTCTTCAGGGCTGACTGTAGCACACCAGGTTTAATGGTACAAACTGGCTATGATCATTATGCATGTAAGCAAAGAGAATTCACACGTGAGCAGGATCACACAAAAAGGGTGAAACATTTAAGCCAAGCCTTAAGACTCATTCCAATAAAAACTATGCAACGCAGCCTGCGACACTTGCAGGACAGGAAGGGACCACCCAGGCTACTGAGCTCAATTCCCCAAAATTGAGGGCAACCATCTAATTGCTGTTTAGCCCAGGAGTTTCCACCAAGCATTTGCTTCATCCACACATGCCGCAGAACCGCTTCCTAAGCCCCTTCTCAAAATGAACACTTCTCTGAGGCGAGCAACAGCCAGCCACACAGCACCTCTGAACGCTGGACCTTCGATCACTAACACGTCCGTCACTGCTTTTCCCAAACCACACACCCACACTAGAAGGGCATTTGCCCATGCACTGCCCAACTGCAGAGTAAGCTGCAATGCAGTTCAGCAGCCCTAACCTAACGCAGGCTGCTGCACCACCCAAACCACACAGTCCCCAAGTTTTCAGTCACACACGTGAATTCCCAGTAACCCGGTGATTCCAGTGGGATGAGTACAGTTGTTTCATTTAAGTAAGCAGACGCTCACTGCCATTCCAAATAGCAGAGAAGCCCTCAGATGGAGCCCTCAGGTGAGTATTTTTGCTCTGATTCTACTTCTGCCTCTTACAGTGCCACAATGGAGTGCTCCCAGCACAGCTCGTGACAACGCTCGCACAGGGCAAAGTTTGTATCTGCGTAAGAGGGCAGTTTTAATACGGCTGAGAACCTTACTAACTTTTGTGTAACATTTCAGTTTCACCTCCTGGAAAGATGATTGTTTCTTCCCTTTAAAACCATCCTTCCAGAGACCTGGCAATTGAACAGAGCAACACCCAGCATGCTAGCAGTTATTTCTACTGAGAACTCTGCTGTACTATTTATCCATTTACTGGGGGGGAAGTTGACTCTGGCAAATGCCAGCCTTCAAACACAGCTTTACAGAAACAGCTGTGATTCTGCTGGCTATGTTACTACATCTCCGAGGGTGAACAGAGCATCTAAGAGCACTTCACACCATCACACCACGGCAATAAATGATGCAGATGAGGCAGAGGCTGTGACTTTTTAGACACTGAGCACCCCTAGATGAGCCGGCACAGCAGGGCTGCACTGGTGAGGCCAACACAGCTTGCAACAGGCTCTGCTGCACCGTCCCAGCAGCTGAAGGCACGATGCTCCCCAGAGACGCATTCTTGTTCATCATGGTAGCTTGCAGAGCTGAGCTCTGGGTTTTACTCATTGACTGGGTGAACACTTTGAGCATACAAAGCTAACTCTGGACTTACAGGTAAAATTGCTACTCAGCTCATGTTTAAGACAAGATTACAATGCCTGAAATGCTTCCTCTGGCTACTGTATTTCAGAGAGAGCAATAAACCATTTTCAAGATGCCTGTAAAATGCTGCACAAATTAAATGAGTAGACAATAATCCGAAATCAGTATCAGCCCACCAAGTAACATTTGGATTTACATACCCAAGTGAAGGTGAGCCACAAACATCTCACTCTACACAAATAACCACGAATGCAGGCACTTCTGTCCACCTCCCAGCCATGGCTGAGAGTGCAGTGGGTTAGAGTCAGCAGCATGACCCAGTGCAGCAATGCATTACCAGCACGCACTCCTCATTTCCTACTTCAGCCAGAGATTGATTTAAAAGAACCAACAAGCAACAGAAGCTATGCTGGATGGCAATACCAAAATCTTTCCCTTTTTTCCACCTACACTGAAGAATGGGGATTGCAGAGATATAAACAAAATCTGAATCCTTTTCCCTAGCTTCCTGGGAAAAATCCAGACATTATCCCATATAAAACTGCAGATGCACATCCACACATATATATATACCCATATACTGCATATATATATACACACACACACACACACACACACTCTTGCATGCTAGACACCACTGAACTTTTTATGCTTCTACTGAGCAGGCATGGACACCACAGCCTTCTGTCACTCAGTGTGACCTCCAGTAGATATATGGTCAAAGAGAAAGATGTGAAGTATGTCAAAGTCTTTCTCATGCTAATAATGAAATAGAATAACACTTTTTAAAATAACTACATTTGAGAAAACCTACTTCCACAGGTCAAAGGTTTTATTCAGCACAATTCTTACCAGAGTATCTTCAAGGGCTGTATAAACGTCCAGGTAGAAAGAGTTTGTAATTCAAACTCTGACAGACAACTGTACCCATGTTAATGGGTGTCACTATAATAAACTACACTGAACAGCTGCAGAGACAGAATGGGAAGAAAGCAGAATTATGACAGATGTACACCCTGAAGACAAACTGAAAAACTGGCTTTTCCTACAAGTAACCCACTAACTGCAATGACACTAATTATCTCCAGTACACAAGGGATCACTTCAGAACGCTTGTTGTACACGTGGAAGCATAACATGGCCTTAATCATACGGACAGTAGATGAAGACACTTGGTTTCTGCTACAATTCTCTCCTAAATAGCTGGTTTATGGTAACACCTCAGTCTCCATTGACTGACACGTGAGACGGGGAGAAAAAAGCTTTTTTCATCTATGCCTAGAAGAAAAAAACAGAGCTGCATCAAAAATAGGATATACTATCGAACTCCACCTAAAACTTTGTAATTCCTTTTCAGCACCAATAAAAGCTTTGATAGCAACAGTTTGTAGTCACAAAGAAGAGTTCATGTTCCCTACTTGCATGAAATACTACTGCATTATGTAGCACAGGCCAAGGCACAAAAAACCACAGACCTTAGATTTGAGGACGAAGTCCTCAAGCCTTGTAAAACAAAAGAAGTACGGTTCAAGGGAAACAGTGTTCTCCACAAGGTCCATTTCTACTAATTTCAGCACACCTACTCAAAATGTAACAAGGAAAGGCAGAAGCACAAGGTGGATGTAGTGGCACAAGACGTTTCAAAGATGCACGTGCTCATTGATGCACCTGTGCAAAGCCAGTTCATAACGTGACCTCAAGACCTGGCCAGGGGCAGCTTTTCCCCAAACTTTGCTGGTGAACATGATTACTGAAAGCCTTGAGAAGCAGGCTCTGTGAATGAATGCAACCCACCCCGCACCCACCACAGTATGTCTTTTCCACCTAGGAAAAGCTGGCAGCTTGCAGAACTCCAGCTGAAAACAGCAGCGCCAAGAAGCAGAGCTAACCACAGGGAGAAAGCATTAGAGGAAACCCTGGAAGTTTTTTTACTCTGTGAATTGGGAATGAAACCAGAGAAGCTAGAAGGGAAATCTGCAGCTGTGAGGGGAAAAGGGGGGTTATTATTATTATTTTATTTTAAACATATGTATTACACAGAGCTCAAACACAGGAGTGAATAGTATCTGCAGCCAGAGGGAAAATCCTACCACTAAAACGTACAACCCTCGCTGTTTCAACAATATCCCACTGAGTGCGAGAAACCTCTCGAAATAGAAGCATAACAAGCGTATTTTGGCGTAACTCAGAGGAACGCTTTAGCTTTGCAAGCGTGGGCAGCCTTTGATTCCCTCAGCAGACAGCACCCGCTTAGAAAGGAAATTATTCCCAATCACGGTACAACCTTTCTGTGAAAAGCAGAAAACGGGACTGCCGCGGAAGCACCCCGCTGTAAAATTCAGATGTCACCAGGAACGCGTTGTTGAGCGGCGTGGTGCCTTCCCGCACGCCGGCAGCCGCCAGAGGGGCAGGCGGCTGTCGGGACGCCCGCGGGCAGCCCGGACACCGGCCATTTGCAGGCCGCAGGGGCTGAGGACGGCGCGGGCCGCCAGGTAAACCCGGCCAGCCCGCGGCCGCCACCCGAGGGCACGCCGCGGGGCGCAGCTGTCCAGGGGCCGCCTCAGCCCGGGCCGCGCGCCGGCCGTTAACGGCCGCGCCCCGCGCTCCTCGCGCCACCGCCGGCGAGAGGCGGCGGCACCTGGCTCCGCCTCCCGCCGGGGCGGCGGCTCCAAACCAACCTTGCTGCCCCCGGCTCCGCGCCCTCTCCCCCGCAGCCCCGGCGCTGCCGAGCGCGGCCGAGGCGCCTTCCCCGCCTCCCCGCGGCGGGGGGGGGGGGCCGGGACGGCGGCACGGCGGCGGCTCGGGCTCCCTCTCCCTCTCCGTGCCCGTCTCTCCTCCCACTCCCAGACAGTTCTGGAAACTGTGTATCACCTCTTGTCACAGGGAGGCAGCCAGCAGGCGGTGCAAACAAACAAACACGCTGCGCCTCCGCCCTCCCCGAAATAACGAGAGCCCCGCGACGGAGCGGCAGCGAACTGGCGGGCGCCGAGGGGCAGGGAAAAAAAAAAAAAAAAGTAAAAAAAAAAAAAGGGGGGCCCCCGCGACCCCCCCCGGTGCGGGCAAGGCGCGGCTTTGTCTCCTTGGGGCGAGGGGAGCAGGGCAGCAACCGCCGGGGCTGCCCCGCCTCCCGCCCAGCCAAGTTGGTGCGCTGCCCGCTGCTGCCCCGCCGCCGCCCGCTCGCCGGCGGGACCCGCCCGGGGGGCCCGAGCCGCCCCCGGCAGCCCGCACACGTGGATGGGTGCCCGGCGCCTGCACCTGCTGCCCGCTGCCCCGGCTCGGCTGGGACCCGCACGCGTGCGGCCACCTGCCACCTGCGCCCCGCCGGACGACTCGTGCTCGATTTCGCCCCCGAGCAGTTTTTACGCTCTCGAAGCATTTTCTCTCTTCCTCCGAGCGAATTCGAGCGCGGCCAGGGGGCAGCCCCAGCGCCGAGCCGCAGCCGCCTCGGGCCCCCGCGCTCGCTGCTGCGGGACGCGCGGGCGCCGCGGTGACAGGCGCTGCCGGCGGCTCCCCCGCCCCCTGCCGCGCACCGCGCCGCTGCCATCTGCCCGCCG
>NC_048896.1:60563885-60588628 GCF_011077185.1 Oxyura jamaicensis
CCTCGCCACCCGCGGGGGGCCGCGCACGCCGGCGCCCGGAGGCTTCCCCCGTCGCCCCCGCAGCGCCTCCCGCCCGCCCCGTGCCCGCGGCCGGCGGCCCGGCAGCCCCCCTCTCGCCGTCCCCTCCCGGCTCGCAGCGCCCCGGCCCGGCACAAGTTGGTGGTGGGATAGCGGAGCCGCCGCTCGGCCGCCTCCCTCCCCTCGCCCCGCGCCGAGCCGCGCGGCTCTTGGCGCCATGTTAATGACGTACTCGCTTATTTCCACTAGGCAGCGACCTTCGGCACCGAGCTGCTCTCCCGCCGCCTGCGGAGCGGCGAGGAAAAAGCCATCAAAGATGGCTGAGCCGGCGGCTCCCCCGGCTGGCGCGGGGCGGCGGGCACGGTTACCTGCTGGCGGCGGCGGCGGGGCGGCGGCGGCGAGGGCGGCTGGCGCGGCGCGGCCGGGCTCCCCCTGCGCGGAGGGCTCGGGGCCGCCTCATGAGTTCGGCGCGGCGCCGGCAGCAGGCGCGGAGAGCGGCTCCCGCGCCGCACGGGCACACGTACACACACACAGAGAGACACACACACACACACACACACAGCCGGGCACACCGCGCGCACACACACACACACACACGCACACGCACACACACAGGCTCCCTCTGACTGACGTTTGTACTGGGTACGGAGGGAGGACTCCGCGCATCAAACTCGTTTCTGGGTCACTGCTGCCACAGGGGGGAGCTGCTTTAATCCCCTGCCAAAACGGGAAAGGCGAGGGAGGGAAGGGGGAAGCCAGCGCCGCGCACCGCTGCCGCCGGGGGGAGGCGGCCCCGGCCCCGGCGGGAGCCGCCGTTAACTCTTGGCGGGCCTCGCCTCAGCACCCCTGCCCCGGCAGCACGCGGCCCGCGGCGCCCCAGGTCGCTGCCCCTTGGCCCTGCTCCCCCCTGGTGCGGGCACAGAGGCGCCGAGAGTTGCAGGAGGCGGCTGCAGGCAGGGCGAGAGGGAAGCGCGGGCTGCCGCTGCTCAGCCCGCACCGCCTGCCCCGACTCGGCTACTTGGGACCGCCACGAAGAGCTAACAGCGTCCTGCATCCTCCTAGCAGGAAACGCAATGACCTTAAATCGGCAGCACATTGCACGCTGTGATTTGCCGTGCTCCCTGCGAGATGCTTTGCCTCACGCCGCGCACCTGTGCTCCCCCTCAACTCCCAGAGAAGGAAGCTCCCCCTGCGCCGAGCAACGCCCGGCACGGAGCCCAGTCAACGCGATCGCAGCCGCGGAATTAGGGCGATCTGCGGCAAGTAACGCCCGTAGCATGCAAATACAACTTAACGCAGCCTCCACAGCGAGGCTCCGCTGCCAAGGAATCGCACCTCAGTTCAACACAGGAATTCGGTCGTTACTCATCCGTGCACAGCGAGCCAGTTACCCTGCCATATCCCCCACCCGCCTACCCCTAATGAAAGCGCGCCTATTTCTGCACATCCTAAAAGTTGGAGTTCACAAAAAAAGCACTTCCCTCCCTCAAGATATTTTTCCACCATGAAAATAAGATAATTATACTGCTTTTCATAGAACAGCCTGGAGCATCTTCAGATTTTAAAGTGGGAACTAAGACTTCAATTCCCCTTGTTTTCATCATCTACGTTAACACTTTAAAAATTTAAAACTATATATATATATATATGCTCTTTGTTCTCTCACACTTAACTTGATGTCCAGCCCTGTGAAGACACCTAAAGGACTATTTCTACCCCTCAGCAGTCTAACCCGAAGTATCTCCACTGGCATCGCTCCTATTTGCAAGGCTGAGGGCCTTAGCGTTTCCTGTCCATGGTGCCATGATCACCTGTGGGACATACCAGATCTCATGACTTGGTGCTCTGCCCACCTACTGCCAGGATGACACTCCTGTCACCCATCACCTTTCCCCTGAGATTCCAAAAACCTACCTCAAGTGCTACTTCTCAATGCTGCCAAGGGAATCAAAGACTGGAGACTTTGTTGATCTGTAGTATTTAAGCAGCACGTGCCCACTGCTGTTCTATGCTATGGTATAAACCCTATAAACCCCCTAGGGGATTAGATGAGTGGTTTTTCACTCAGTGGTTGGCAGGTCCCTTGGGAGCTCAGCTATTGCCGCTTGGTATTTACTATACGGAATTGTGCACCCCTACTGGATGAATATGAGTTTCGTGTATTTAAGAGGTTCACCCACTGCAAAGGAGCAAAGAATCGCTGGAAATGCTGTTTGTCCCACCTTTCTGAATTATTTCCAAGGAAGGTCAGAGCTGGCTTTTGAAAAAACCTTAAACATGAATGCACTCTAATTTCTTCAGAGGAATAATAAAAACCTTTACTGTCTCAAGCTCCTTGGATTTGAGGCAGTATTTCTGTTTTCCTCTGCTGGGTTTTCCTTTGCATATACAGCCAAGTTTAAGTTAAGTCTTGTATTTTATGAAACATTTCTCTTGGAAGCCATGCAAGGCCATACATGTAGGAGCAGAACATGAATGTCTGCAGAACAGTGGGCTGTGTTTTAGAATGTAGCCACTTAAAATCTTTTCTGCAGCTCACCAAATGTGAGCCTTCCTCACTGTAAACCCAGCTAGTCCAGCCTTTATGAGGAAGGTAACACAACTGGAAGACGCATGCTTTTTTTGCCTCTGCATATGGTATCACAGACTGTTCTGGATTAACATACTCCTAAATCTAAAAAGAAATACTGAAAAAATATAGAGTTTGTAACTAGAATAATATTTTGGAAATTAGTACAAAACATGTTACAATGAAGAAGTGGCATCCTGTGCCATGTTAAAACTACACCTATAAAGTTTTATACCAACATAGCTATGGTCAAACAGAAAAGCATATAACAGAGCATACCAGGGTGAGCCACCAGCATCATTAAAAAAAAAAAGAAAAAAAAAGAAAAAATCAACATAGCCTGCATTGAGACATTCACTGCAGAAACAGCTTTCGTGGCTTTAGGCACTTGATTGCTGCCTGAGGATGTCAGGCACCAGAAGGGACTGCACGAGTGATCCTCACCTGCTTCTCAACAAAATCCATGTCTAGCTCAACTTGCCAGGGCAGGCAGACTGCCTACTATAAATAGAGAAGGATGGTAAAGCAAGCCACTTGGGGCAAAGAAAGAATTCCTAATTCTGCATCAAGCATCTGACCACAAGCTGACTCCAAAGATCAGGAACTAAAAAAGGAGAGACAACCTCAGGATAGTTTTCTGCTACCTCTACTGGCTATATTTCAAGATAGGTAAAATCCTGCTGGAGGTAGAGTCGGTAGAAGTCTTACCATGGACGTTAATGGGGCCAGAATTTCAGCCTTCATCTCTAATCAGTTCTAATGAAATCTCATACATTTGTTAGATGACTCACTCAGTCATCTTTGTATCAGTATTACTACTCATTCCAGGAGCATTCAGAGCACATGTATCAGGCTTGGAGTTAGGCATCATCCTAACACACAGAACTGCTTGTCCCTTCTCCATGTTGTTTCACCAGGTATAGTTGTTCCTTATTAAAAAAAAAAAAAAAAAAAAAAAAAAAAAAAAAGGATTGGTTATATAGTTTAAGTTCTCCCTCTTGACCGTTATTTCTGGGCGGATGCACAAAGCCAAGGAAGGAACACGTGGCTGGCTTTTCAGCATTTTCTTACAGGCTTTAGTCGAAATCTGTTGCTGCAGCAGTATCTGCCACAATGTTTTCACTTTTTTTAAATTATTATTTGATAATACCAGTTACTCCTTTTACGTTTGCAATCTTTTCCATTAATCCTTGCAGAGTCTCATCCCACATGACGGCAGAGTTAATGAACTCGAGTTTCTACCCACTATTAAGCTTAGCCTACTATCACTTGGAACTCAAACCTTCTTCTTTTGCTCCTTTTAGCCCCAATTTTTAAGAACTTCCATTTTCCCCTTCTTGCTTTTCAAGATTAGAAGCCTGAGGGGAAGAACACAACATGGATCCAAACCAACAGTGTCAATATCTTAACTTGCATTTAATCCTCAAGACAGCTTTCACAAGTCCTGTGAGAGATGCATATATTGCAGAGAGGTAAGACATGCACAGTTGGGCCAAATCCTGCTCAGGTCTATTCTGTCTTTACTTGGCCTAAACACGAGCGATGGAAAAAAATCGGCTTTGACTCATGCACATGTAGATCTCTATCATTTACAAGTTGCTTATGTACAATATTCTTAACCACTGCAGAAATAAAACTTGCTCACATGGCTAATGTATTTACTACAGAGAAACACAATTGCCCCAGTTTTGTCTAATTCAAACACATCATTTATGGCAACGTGGCATCTGACCACCACACAAAATCATCCACAAAAATTAATTTTTGCTCTCGCTTTTTTTTCCTTCTTCATAATTACAAGAGCTGACTTGGGGTGCGTCTGGATTAGAAAGATCAGAAAGACTAGACTTGGGTAGCATGTTATTTCCTTTTACCCTGAAGCTGAGGTTTACGGCTACTGTTACTGCAGATTCAGAGGCCACACTCCAAAGATGTGCTTTTCCCAGCACTCACAAGCCTCATTCTTGTGGTTTACAGTTCCTTGTTTTATTGAAATGTAGCTGTTGAGAGAGGTGACTAGCTGTGTGTGTAAGACCCGGTAAGTACAAGCAGTGCTGTTAAGGGATAAGGAGGGGAAGGGATGAAAGATGAGTTCTCAGAACTCAACTTTCTGTTTAACATGTTATCAAGCAGGGTGCTTGCAACTGAAAGACGACTAGTCTTTTGAATGACAAAACTTGAGAAGTGGAGATAATGTTTATTTTATGTGTGGGTAAGCAGGGGCATACAAAGGTTAAATCACTTACATAAGTCACATGTTAAGTCAGCATTAAAACCAAGAATAGAAACCAAAAGTCATGCCTCCCAGTCCAAAGCTTCTAATGATTAAACTACATCCTTTCCTTTGGCCTGCTATATAGCACCTAACAGAGTACAAAGTATACCTCCATGACACTCTGACGTAGGTATCTTAAAATACTTTAGCAAATCAAACATGGTCAATGCATGGATATGCAACGGTTCACATTGTGCGTTCATCTCAAAATGAAGTAGGAACAGGCACCCCCAAAACATACTGAATTCCAAAATCAAAAAGTACTGCTACTGAAATCAAGTGCTTCCAAATCACTCTAATTGAAAAGTGGAAGCTGACGGAAAACCAGAAGAACAAGAACTTCAAGGGAACAACTATAAGCAGGCAGTTAACGTGTGAGTCTGAGAGTTAAGCGGGATCAAGTTGATGCATCACCTTTAAGGTAAACAACACAATTTTGTACATGATGAGAGAAGTAATTAGCAGCCCAGGTAATGCCCTCAGTACAGGAAGAATGGTTTGTGAAAACCTCAGGCAAATGACAGTTCAGTAGCTACAGATCAAATCTCAGTTAAAGTATATACACGTGCCTACCTGGCAGCTCATCAAGCAGCATTACACTGTCTAATCTAAATGAACTTCAGCTTCAATATTAAATTGTGTTTGTGCAGGCAGAAATCATCTCATGAAAGAAAGGCACTGTGACAAGACTTGTAGAAGAGTTCAAAGGAATCTGATTACAGTTTTTTGATTGCAGTGTTTCTTGATAACGGGTTGCTAGAAGCGGAGTTGTGGTACCAATTCATTGGGGAAGTACTACTACAAAATCCTCCCCCCCCTCCCCCAGTAACAACCTAGCATCAAAATGACTTTAAAAAAAAAAAAAAAAAAAAAAAAAAGTGACAACTTCAACTCTGGATCCTAAGAGTTAGAAAAAGATTAAATGAAAAAATAAATAAAAAAATAAAAAATCAGCCGTTGAAATTGCTCCAAGAAGCTTATGATAGCATTTCTGGAAAGTCTAAAAACCTTGGAAGGAGCCTCCCATGTGGTCATTTTGTGTTGCACTTAGTATTTATGGAATTGTCTCAGCATTACTTCTACTTGTGCTCTCTCCTCAGACAGCCTCCTCCAAATGGTATGATTCACTGTTCAAGGAGTTTAGAGCTCATTCCAGGCCATGAGAACTGAGGTCTTCCACAAGGCCTGAGAGATTATACAGCCTCCACAGCAGAAAACTGACCTAAAACGATTAGACATAAGTTATAATGCAGAG
This sequence comes from Oxyura jamaicensis, assembly GCF_011077185.1. NCBI lineage: Eukaryota > Metazoa > Chordata > Aves > Anseriformes > Anatidae > Oxyura > Oxyura jamaicensis. The sequence goes on from NC_048896.1 coordinate 60,570,003, forward strand.
GACATATTCTATCTATCCTTAATAGGTACATCTACCTCTTCTCACTTTACCAGCTTACCAGCTTTCCTGCTTGAAACCAATCCCCCATAGGGTATGTCAATCACAATTTTGACTAAAGGCAAATTTTCGCCATGAAATAGTTAGAGATCCACTGATTCCAATGCTTTCAGTTGCAGTAGTCCTGAAACCTACTTAGGTATTAGTACCTTTATGTGTATAGTACAAAGATAGGAGGTAACAAGGGTGTAAAGCAACCATTACTTCTAAACAAAGAAAATGCTAGTCAAACAAACAGGCAACTGTTGTTTACTTCAGCTATTTTCCTCCACCAGCAATATGTTTTAGTAGTTATTCAGTGTTTAACACAGAAAAAATGATTGAGAGAATTTTTTTTTATTTTTTTATTTTTTTGTGGCGATGTTGATTGCTGGATTTTTCCACAAGTTTCACTGCTTAGGGAAAAAAAAAAAAAAAAAAAAAGAACAGTTTAATAAGTCTTAATCAGCATAAATGTAGTAAAACCTGCCACATATACTTCCATTTCACTATTGAAACATTTACAGGTTCAACACTACCAAACAGGACTAGGATATCCAGGACAAAAAAACCCTTGCACAACAGGGGAGGTTGAGTCCAGCTCTTACCTATGTCCTCCACCTCTCTCTTGCTCAAAAAAAAAAAAAAAAAAAAAAAAAAAAAAAAAGAGTGGGAGGAGGTATTAGGCTAAACATGGCAGTTCATCTTATATATCAGTGGGCCACATACACTTGCAGCAAATGGCTCTTGCTGGCATTCTTTATCTGGTTTGCAAACCCAAACAAGACAGTCCACATGGTTATGCTTCCACTTTGCTAAGAGCTTATCAGAAATACATACTCAGTGTAAAAAATAAAAATAAATAATTTAAAAAAAAAAAAAAAAAAACGTAAGAAAACCCACATTACCTTATCAGATGCGGAAAATTATTATCGATTGTATCTGTTTTGCAAAGAAAGATACTGAGACATAATGGTAAAGAGATACAAATGAAAATGGTCTCTGGCAAAGCACAGAGACTCAGTGTCATGACTCAGCCCTAGCATATTACAATAGTGTAATCCTTCAGTGCTATTTGAAGCATACACACTACAAAAGGTCAACTCTTGTTAACAGTGCATTTGCACACTGGATGTGTCTAAAACAAAATTTCTGCTTCTGACTCCAGAAGAGCAACAAGAGTTGTAGGAGGTGGCAGTGTGTGTACATAAGAGATGTTCAGAGGAAGAACCTCAACCAGCTGTGCAGTAAATTTTCAGTGCACGTAATGCAAACGCCCAGGATATAAACAGCCCGAGTCATTTTATACCATTCACAACAGTAATTCTGAAGTTACGTTTTTTAAAAACAGACAAAGGAGGTTATTGCTTATTTAGAAGTTAAGCTTCTTTGCTACTGTTCAAAGCTGCAACTGCCACAAATATATTTAACTAAGCACACAGTGAGGAATGAAGAAAACTTGGGAATCAAATCATTACTCCAGCTCTGTGAACTTTGCTTCACTAAGCAAAAAAAAAAAAAAAATGCAGCAAACAAAATAGTCTCTGACCTTCCAGAACAACATTAAAAAAAAAAAAAAAAAAAAAAGCCTGATCTGCTTATGTGGGCAGATTTTGGCACAGGGTAAACATCTATGTTTGCTCCTCAAATTGCATAAGTCACAAAAGAATCTCTCTCTCTCTTCTCTCTCCCTTTTATCCAGGACATGCTTTTAAAGCATTGCACATTTATTTTTCTTTGACAATCTGAGGCAGGTTACTTTCTCCACATGGAAGTGCAAGCTTTGGTGCAAAGTAACCACGTCGACTGCTTGTAATCTGGTATCTCTGAGGGAGGAACAGTCACATCCTGCCGCGAGCGCACGTACCCTTACGTAACCACCAAAACCGCAGCTCTAGCCTACTTGGCTTCTCAAATATTCAGCCAACCATAGCAGCATCTCTGCCCTCAGCCAAAGCTAAAGGTGAGCCCGCAGTATCTCAGATCTCTGCTGGAAACGGGCCCAACTACTTAAGGGAGCCAGGCAAAGCCTTCAGCCACAGCACGCAAAGGGAAAACTGTTTACAGAAGATAAGTTCAGGAAAACTGAGAAGAATGCCAGCCCCAGAGCGGACAGTCACATGCCAGAGTACAGCTTGTACTGGCACTCTGGTGTAGTGCTCTGGATCAATAACAGCTGTAATAAAGCACATATTGACTGATAGGCTGCGCAGATGCACAGAGAAAGCAATGAACTTTTTTTGCTCTCCCACATGCTGACACTGGAGCCTCAAGCAATGATCTGGCTCTACCTTTGTGTGTCTATCTTTAGTTCATACTTTTCAAAAAGCTGCTTCTATTGGTTCTTTGGGGTCTCTCCCTCCCCCGTGCCCCCAACCCCTTTTAAGGAATTTAAGCACTTTTTATGACTGCCTTAAAAAATGCTACAAGTATTGTGCACTCAGTAGTGCCTGACACATGCTTTAGATATCATCCTTAGCTTGTTTGCAAGAGTTTGATTTCAGTGAAGAAAAACAGTGACAGCAAAAACATCCCAAACCTCATAAAACATAATGAAAGACTAAGATCACCAACTGGGCAAGCCCTGGCATTTCTTGTGAGCAGAACAGGTAGGTATTGAAAATGTCTACATCTGCCAAACGCTGTCCTCGGGGAGGGAGCCCCATTAACCAAGTAAGCAGAGTAACCTTCAGAAAGCAATCAACATCAGCTGTTTTAAATCCTTTATAGGTGTCAAAGATATGAATACCCCCCTTTTTTTTTCCATTAAAAAAAAAAAAATAGACCACTAAAATCAGGCCACAGTGTAGATACACACTTATTTTATAGAGGTATTGTGAAGTCAGAAACTCTACAAGCCCAGCTAAGGGAAGACAACACTGACATTTCTCTTATTTTTCGAACACCTTCTGTGTACCTACTACCATTAAAGCAAAAGCATGAGTTTAAATTCTCCCTTCCCTGGGAATGAGTGTTTGTACCACTAACTACCAGAAGCTAGGATTTCTCCCTACAAGGGATTTCTCCCTCCCTATAAGCCTACATCTTACAATCATAGAGAATTCTGTACAGCCATTGCTATTTAAACTTTACGATACTTTCTCATAAACTGAAGTATCAAACACAACACTTTGTACTCAGTTTGAAGATCTCACCTGAACGTCAAACAAGGAATTAGTTGACAGAGAGCTTAAAAGCTGCATGTTATCTCTGGCATATGCACCAAATTAAATCATACTTAGCAGGTGTTTACTACACTAACCCTGTTTACATTTCATAGCACAAAACAGGCACATTCAATTCTGTGAAAACTTAAGCCAGGACTGAGAGAGCATTAAGCACAAGAAAAGCCAAAAATGTGCTGAGTTACTGAGACGAGGTTCAAAGGATTCTGATGTCCAAGGCTACAAACGTAGCTCAGATAATTCCTGCTCCTCTGCCTAGTTCTGGAATAGCCAGAGCTTACTTAGCACGATTGCAACATTCCTTGATGATCTGCAGCTCTCCGTTTTTGGCATCATCCGAACTGCTTCAGTCTGCATAACGAGGTCACAGCTTCGGCCTCAGCCCAGCGAAGCCAGATGGGATGGTCTAGGGCTACCAACTGGTTAGGTGCTTCCACTTTCTGCAAGGCCGATTTCACAACGTTGTGCTGTGGAGGCAAACGGCCTTCTTGTTCTCATCCAGCTTCATGGTCCTTACGTGCTTTTGGCACAGTGTCTCAGCTTTAATAAAAGGAATGGAGAGCACACAACTTGGCCCGAGTTTGGGGCTAAGTCATTATATACCATATCTTTGTGCTTACTAATTTTGTTCCAACTATACTACTTTTGTTTTGTTTTTAAACTGCAGGAAAAAATACCTTAATGCTTGCCTCTTTTTTTTTTTTTTTTTTAAGGTAACTACAGTATTATTTTAGGTCTGAGACTTGCAGAGGACTTTTGCTAGATCTGCTACAGACAGAGGACACTATCTAAATATCTTACATTTTTCATATTTTTAATCTCTATTAATAATACCACTAAGGTCATCTTACACTTCCCTAAAAATTACAATTCTCAAAAAAGTTCTGTTTTTTGTAGGCCTCAACACTTGGCCTGCAAAAACAAAAAAATGACATTTCTAAGAGATTAAGTTCATAGGTGCGTTACACTGCTTGACAGTGACAACAAGTCCCATGAATTTCCTCAAGAAAAAAACTTTTGCAAGAAACAAGTTGCAATTTTTTTTCTGTGTACTAAGGTTACGTCACTGTTATCTCTTGCCTACAGACGACACTAATAACCATGTTGCCTGGACTTCAGCTAAATTATCAGTTTCCTTTAAATAGCTGGAGGGGAGAAAGACAGCAAGAATTCTGCACAGGAAACTAGGAAGGCTTGGTCCTGAGTCTGTTGTTAAGATCCCTTCAGTTTAGCCTCTGCACTTTATTCTACAGGTTTTCATAACAAAAATTGCTCATTTGTGTATGCAGACTCAGTATCCGCATGTGCAGCCACCCAAACTGGTGGCAACGTGTGGGCCTAGCACCTGCCCACATGAAAGCTGGCTGAGGGCAAGTTCTAGCTGTGCAGCCCAAGCAGTAAAAATGGTCTCCACCCTTTAAGAGACGGCTCTTCCCCTTTGGTGAAAATGTGTATTTTAACCCTGAAGTCACCGGTACTCCAGCTGAACCCTCCATGCCTGTGCAGAGTCACCCTCTAAAGTTAAAACTGTCTACCCATCCCACAGGACCCTGTCCACCAGGCAGCAGCTAAATGCTCTGGTCCTATTCGTGCCCTGAAGCTACTAACCAAATAAAGACAGTGCCAAGAGCATTCTAAGATTTCTACACTAAAATCTGATGACTTCATTTTTGACAGGTAAAACATGATGAGCTCCACAAACTGCTAAGGCATTTAGAGATCACCAGTCCCACAGACAAAGCACTAGTGAATTGTTTATTGCTGATTTATACAGAGATGTAGAACTTGGTATGCCTTACTACCGAACCCACAAATAGATTTCTGTCACTTTGTGCTTGTTTAATTAATTTCATGTATTAAACAAATTACACTGAAGGATGCAGTGAATCCTGTGGGGCAACCAATAGCTATGTCACCAGAAGTCTGCTTCCTTTCCATTCAGAGAAGCCCTCTCAGTTTTCTTTTACTGACAAAGGATCACGAAAGGATGAAAGCTGTGATCTCACTAGCACAGAGGAAATCAAGGCAGACTTCTATTACACTGGGGTTAGTGAGATAATTCAAGAGAAGAATTTAATAAGCAAGCTCCTGAGTGAAAAGGAGCCCAAATTTTGGGGGATCTTCAAACAGAACACCCCAACTCAGCTTTTCTTTGCAAGAGGACCAGAAGAAGCCCACAGCAAGGCATAAAGCATGAGAATATTTGTAAATTTATTCTGAACTTCCGTATGTACCACCTTCTAGAAAAGAATGATGTATAAAAAAACTAACACTTAAATGTGTTTTAACTTATCAGATCAACACTAATGACTAATCTTTACTGATTTGCTATATTTATATAGAATGTCATTTGAGGCAATTGCAAGCTTGTTATTAAATATTTTTTTCAATAAAGCTATTCTAATATATTTCCTTCTTGTATAAAATAATACAAAAGATCTGAGTGTTGCTGTTTCAAGAGGTTAAAAAAAATATAAATGTTATTTTTACTTAAAGAATAAAAAAAAATGTGTCCAGTATTTTCAATACTATACAGGCTGCTATGAATTTAACTCCACCCCAGCCAGAGTCAGTATATCCACAAGCACTTTTATACACAGTTAAGTCAAGAGACATCAACAGGACTATTGTCATATATAAAATTAAACATAAGCCTTTGTCAGACTGGGTATTTATACTCCTGAGACAGTTAACAATTTGCTGTGGGTTTTCTTGTTCATTTGTCTTGTTTAAAGATTCTTTATTTTTTTTTTAATTCTTTTTAAAATTCTTTTTTAATTCTTAATTCTTTTTTAAAAATAATGTAACACCAATTCCTATTTAAATGTTACGGAAATTGTTCTTCTTTAGTTACTATTTCTTGATATAGTTCAGTCCTTACAGAGTGTTATCCCTACTGTGTGCGCATATACCTTCTTGGTTTCACAAGCAACAGAACGTATAGATGAAATATCTCCACTATAAAATGTATACCCATTTTTTTGTTTATTAAAAAACCCCACAGATATATCCTAATTATGCAAAATTATCTCATAATAAATTTCTGAAATTTTTGGAGCTCTATTTGAATTTTTAAAATAATTCTTGGCATTCATTTTTCTGTATCATAAGAGTACAAAGCATTTGAGCATCATATCTTCCTCTTATACAAATATATATATATATATATATATATATATATATATATATATATATATACATATAAAGGGCAATTCCATAGCTATTTTGTGGTAAATGATAAACCACAAAGTGTCCCTTAGTGGATGTGCAGAATATATAATTCAGAGTTTGGTATGTCCTCATTTCCTGACACTTTTCCTTTTTCATCTATGTAAGAACTGCTGACTGCTACATTTCATGTAGACACACAACCTTATTCTTCAGTGCTTTAGGTGCCAGACTTAGGAATGAATAATTATTCTGCTCTAGTATTACAGTAGCAGTTCTGAAAGGAAAAATGCATTAAATATACAAGTTGAAGGTTAATGCCTCTCCCTGTCTTCTTTACCCTGATTTCACAACATAATTATTAGAATCTTCTTGGTATACTCCATGAAATGTTAAATTTGCCCCATGATAGAAGGTCAAAAGTATTTCTTCCATTTTCATTGATGCCAGCATTCATAGTCAAAATTAAAGGTCAAACAAATCAAACAACTCGCATCCTATTCAACTAAAAAGAAAATGGAACATAAGTTAATGGCCAGAACATTTGGACTCCTTCACTCCAGGTCTCCCTGACCCTTGTAGTGTTGTTACCTGTATGTTCAAATCTGTGCAATGATTACCCTAAGCAGCCCTTTCTTGAGTGAAAAGAAAGTCATCTGATAAACAGAAAAAAGAGTTGAACTAAATAATCCTATTAATACAGAATGCAGCAATAAAAAGCTCCAGATGTCTAAAGAAGAAAAAAAAAAAAAATGACTTAAAAAGCAGGAATCAACTACACAAATTTTCCAGCTAAAGGCATTAGCTTGAACCCAGAATCTGATGAACTACCCCTTCCTATGACAGCTAACTAAAGTACCACAGCATTTTACTAATATATTTGTAATCTGCATGGTTGAAATAAATAGCACTTTCCAAAGCATCTCTGCACTGGAAATCACAGGCTAGATCTGGCTGCCAAAACACTAATGATATGTTGCCTCAAAGGTTGCTCTGCCTCAGACAATATAAAGTTTCCACATCAAAATTGTCTGCCACTAATTGAGGGGAATCTGTCTTTGCATTCATTTTGATGCTTATTTCCTCTTTTGTTGTTCCTCCTGGAAATACCTTCATGTTGTTTCCATTCCTGGCAGCTGATCCTCCCAGCAGCTGCAACAGCAAGAGACAGGAGTCCTTCAGACTCCACTGGCCATGCAAAAGCATCACACTGCTGGTCCCCTGGTTACATACTGGGCATGGTTAGCTGAGCAAGAGCACCCTCTTTCTGAGGGGATTTTTGTGCCAGGAAGCCTTGCTGGTTTTCAGAGTGGGTGAGTATCCTGTGACTGAATGAGATTTGGACTTCTCCAGCCAGCTCTGTTATAAACACATTGCAGTCTGAAACAGCTGTCTAGACATTCATCAAGCTGTTGGGTTTTGGCCCTCCATATTTGGTCTTCATGTCTTTAGGCTTGCTTGGTTTGGACAGGCTAAGTATTATCCCTTCCTTTGGCATCCTTGGTACATTTCCAGAGCGCTAGTGCACTCTCAGTCACTCTTCCACGAGACTCCCTAGTCTAACTGCTGTTCTAAATCAACCAGTACCTCAGGACACTGATTTTCATCTTACTTCTTCAGGGGCACATGGCTACAGAGGCAAACCAAACCTTAACTGCATGCAACTTAGTATCTGTAAACCTCCATGGTAAGGAAGCACAAGGAGTTTGAAGCTTTAGGTTTAAAAATGTCTTATATATTAAATACACCAGTGAACAATTCTCTAAATAGTCTATAGAGTGTCTAAGACTAAAGGTTAAAGTCCTCTAAGAAGTATTCTGTTCTCCCTATCCTACACAAAGAATAGGGAGAAGCAGAAGGCCCACAGACACCTGCTTTTCCTCACTTTTCAGTTACCATATAGGTTTTCTCTATTCCAAGTCCCTCTGAACATGTCTAGCAAAAGACTTCTATGACCGGATTTCTTTTTGTAGTATTTCACAGAGCAGCTCTGAAGTTCCTTCTTCTGCCAGATAAACCTACACCTGCTGACTTGGCAAAATGGATTTTCTTCTCTGGTCATCACTTCTACCCCATCTGTTAAAGAGAACACCCGTTCAAATGTCACCGACTTACACTAGGCCAGGCTCCTAATAAACAAAGAAAAAAAAAAAAAAAAAAACAATGTAGAGACTGTTGTATCTTCCTTTCTTCCACTCACAGGAATCATTTCTATAGGGAAGGCCAATTACTACTCTCAAGTAACAAAGCTACACAGGGAGGAAAAAAAAAAAAAAAAAAAAAGTGAAACAAGACTTGTGAAACACTTCATGGAAATAACGCAGAGCTGGCCTCATTCTTTGCATCATAAGGATGAGATTTCTCTGAGTGCATTTTCTCAGTCATTGCATATTTTGCAATAATTAAAGAGAATTCAGAAAATAAAGTTAGATTACTACTTTATCAGCAAATAGACATTTACAAGTCTTAAACCTCAGTAAATACTGAGTTTTATACTTCAGAACTACTTCTGCAGTACAGGCAATCTGCAGAATCAAAGAGAAAGTAGTAAGAATATTTTTTGTTGTTGTTCAAATTGATTAGCTTTACTAAGAAACATTCAGAGAAAAATTATGATCATAATTCTTTAAAAGCATCCATGCCATGGTTTGGGCTGAGACAGGAGTTACGCTATCAGTATTCTTGCAGTTTAGAAGAAACGCCACAATATAAAAGCAAACAGCCCAAGATTTTAAACACAAAAGCTTTCCTCTGGAGTTCTATGACACCAGTGAGTGCAATTCAGTCTGCAAGTACAGTTGCATTGAAGTCACTGTCAGAAGGAATAGCTCCCCTGTTCTTCAGAGGTGCATTCCCTTAGTACAGTCAGAGCCCCTCACATTTATTTTAGTGAGGGAATTAATATCTACTACTCTTTTAATTCTGGAAAGACTATTTCAGTCCAGTCCCCGTCAATAGAATTCCCTACTAAACTTCTGTCACATACATCTGCTAACATCAGGATTTGGGAGGTAATGCTAAGCATCTGCTTTAAGGACTAATGCACCAAACTGCTATGCTGAAGAACTATATTTTTCAGTATGCTTTATTAATGATGGTAAGGTCTAAACTGAGTTTGTAGGCTATCATTTATTAAAATGCTGTTCTGTTGAAAACAGCACCAAAATGCTAATATTTAAGACTATTTTTAGGACTCACACCTCACTTTAAATGCTGTTTTTGGAAGTTGTTGAGAATACAGCACAATCTTAACTATGCTTTCATTAGCAAGTGGTGCAGCAAAATCAGAACAAGTCTATTGAGCAAAATAGATGTCGCTGAGAACCAAAAGCCAATACCAGTTTTTTCTGGAGAGAAGGGGAAATACTTTAAATTAGCTCCTGGATTAATGACCTGGACTGAATGATCAGTCTCCAGGACTGACTGACAATTAGCAGTTAGAGCACTTGAAATATGCTCCTGTAGCATGCCTTTTGGGTTTGTTTAATCTAAAAGGAACTAGTTTTTTGTTCTCAGAGACAATTCAACAACACAAACCAAAGTGAAGCAAGCAAGGAGGATGGAAAGATTCATGTCACCAAGGTACCTCTCAGAATGAACACATTTGCATATATGATCAGCAGAAATGGTTGAGGCAGAAACCTTTTAATACAAAAGGAAAGGACAGAGAAACAGCAGGTTTCCCATAAGAGTTCTGTTCTTAAATGCTTTCTATGCGTTAGTAATCTAGTACCATTTCAGGCACATTACAAAGCCAGCAAACTTTGGAGTACCCATCTACAAAGCGCAAACAGGTTGTAGCTCAAATGTGTGTTCAGAATTGAAGTGTATTAAGGAAACTTAAACAGGACTGTGGTAAGAAAAATAATAGAAGAAAAAGTTGCAGTTAGTGCTCAGACATTTTCTCTTCAGAAGAAAAACATTTGTCCATAGCAATATGGACACAGATGTTTTCAGGTATAGAAATAAAATACAGATGCAGGAGACTAAGTGAGCTTTGTACCAGTATATGGGTCTAGATTGTCTCAAGAAGAATGAAAATCAGATTCTGCTCTTTGTTTCACGTGTGCACCACCACTAAAGCACCAAGGAGTTCTCCAAGCTGCAAGTTCATTCATTGTTATGTCTAAGGAACATAACCTGATAAGTCTGACCATTCAGCATTCATCTCCGTGAAAATCAAAGTGTGTAACAAACCAGTTTAATTAAACAGGAATTCTGACATACTGAACCACTGTCATCTCTTCTCTGTAAATTGAACCTAGAGCATCGTAGCTAGAGCCTAGGAGCTCAGATTTCTGTGGTCTGAGGCCAAGTTCTGTAAAGCACAGAGGTATGACCCTGGTTCAAATTTACAGAAAAATTATTGAACTGTGGGAGCTTAGTGAGCTAAAACAATGCAAGAAGTACTAAGAAGAAGTAAAAAGTAAAAACAAAAACTAAGCTTTATTTTATTTTTTTTGAGTTGGCAGCAATAACTTAAGGACTCGACAAATACTGCCATGAAAAGGTGTAAAACCCTAAAGAAAAAAAAAGTGTCAACAAGATCAAGAAACAATTTGTTCCAGAAGGCAGTATGGGCCAATGCTTCTCTACCTGACTAGCCAGAAGAAACTCCTCAGATGCTTGCATTAGGAATGGTACACACATTACTGGTTGGCCAAGCAAGATGCTGTTATTATTGGCTATTATTATGCAATAGCCAATAAATGATGACTGGATATTCATCAGCTGTGTATACTCTTTTGCAGGTCTCTATGAACAACAAAGATATTAATACCTATCAGTATCAATACTGATACCACTTCAATACCACTAGGCATTGCTACCTATAGACATCAATACCTATCAGTATTGCTACACATTGATGCCTATCGGTTTCTAAACTTTGATGTTGATAAGAATTGATACCTACCCATATCATTACCTTTTAATATCAAAAGACATCAACACCTTTCATTTTTATACTGTTTTTAAAGCTAATGAAAAGCACTAATATTGGATTTATTGATGCTGCTCAACTTTGGTAATGATTTCAATACTGATATGCATCAATAGGCCTTGAAAGAGAATGATACCTAATGCAAGTAATGGATACCTATCAATGTCAACGCCTGTCAATACCAATCACAGTAGCAGTAGGCATCAGTAGCTTTCAGTATCCATAGGCATCTATATCTATCAATTTTAATACTGATATTATGCATCGGTACTTACTGATATCAATACCTATCAGTATAGCTAGGCATTGTTACCTATCAATTTCTTTACTGATTTTAAAATCAACAGGCATTGATACCAATCAAATTTTATACCTTTCTAGCTATGCATGACAGCAATTTTGAAATTCACATCAAAACTGACATCACTACCAATTGATATTGCTACCTTTCAATAGCAATAGGCATTAATACCTGTCTTTCTTTTATAGCTATTGAGAGGAAAGGTACCGAAGGTATTTCAAGACTGATTTCAATAAGCATTGATACCTATCAATACATATCCATACCTTTTGACAGACATAGGTACTTATGGATAAGCATCAATAGACATTAATACCAACTGATAGGCATCAGTACTTATGAATTTTGGTATAATTTCAATAAGCTTTTTCTTTTTTTCAAATACTTCTTAAATCATCAGTACCTACCAATGTCAATATCTCTGTATATCGAGAGCCACCAATTCATACAGACACTTACATTGTGGCCCAAGAGCCGCATGAAGTTCCAGCATGTGGCTTATAGGTGTTATTATTTGGTATGGAGCTTGTTCACCTCTGCTATACCTTCTGGAACAAAAGTGTGGAGGAAAACGCTTATTATTACAAAAGATGTTTTACTAGGATTTCACATTCACAATCAGATGAGTAAAATCCTGTACTGCAAAGGTCAGTGAGCATATGCAAAATCAAAAGCACAGATGCAGGGGTCATTTGTGAACAACTGGTCCTTGATATTTATACAGAGGACAAAAATATAATAATTTTATTTCCTTATTTTGAGGAATTCTGAGTATTTTGGTATTCCTCCAGTTCAAACTGGTTTTCTTGGAAGTCAGTTCTCTTTAAAACAGGTCAGTTTCCCTCACACACCACTCCAGATATCCGGTTTCAGCCTGCAGAGGCATACTTCCCCCTTGCAGGCTTTGTAGAGCCATTAGTTCTATTTAGAATTCTCTTTACAGTATTTGGTCCTCTGATATGCCCACGGTTTTCTTTCTGAAGGCTGACAACGCAGACACCCATATCAACTTTTTTCCTTTCAGCTGCAAACAGCATTTCTCTGTCCCACACACAAGCCTCCAAAACCAGCAGGGTGAGACAGACACATTCCCACACTGCTGCCTAAGAAGCTACAATGCCACGCAGAAAGACAGTTGGATTTACTCTCATTATTTCTCATTCTCAACATTTTGTCAACTATATCTTTTGGTTTTAAGTTTGCCTATATGTGACTAAAGGAAAACTGATAGCTAGAAAAAGTATTGCTTGCTCATGTTATCCTAACAGGGATTCGTGTTGCAACCAGGGTATCAGCATGTGTGGTCTCACTGGCACCTCCTGAAGAGGCAAGTTTTCAAAGTTCACCTCTTGCCTGCTACAGAAGGCTAGAATCCCCAGACTAATGCTTCTTGCTGCTTGTAAATGTCACCATGGTATCTCATTACCACAACTAGTTTAAAAAAGTCTGACATTTAACAGATACCAACTTAGTGATCACCTCCCAACTACACACACCACTGATTAAGTGACTAGCAAGGAAAACCCACTTTCTAGCGTTTTTGACAACCTTCCCTCAGCACTTTGGTTTTTCCAAGGCCATTCCCCACACAAATAGTGACTGTGCCCAATTCTAGTTGCCTTACAAACATTAACGAGATCTCAGCCTTTGGGAGCATAGCTGCTGGCCAATACTGAATCCGGGAAGTTGAGATGGATGTAACAGTCTATATAATGGGCTGTAGCAGTGCCTGCCACGCCAAACTGGGAAATAAAAACGAAGACTGTTCGCCACTCTTATGTAATGTATACCAATATAAATGATATCCCAACACCTGTGCTGTTGCTTCATTACAAAAATGGTCCTGAAGTGAGTGTCACAACGGATTTCAGTAAAAATAGTTCTCACAAGTTATAGCAGACTCCTTTATGAATATTTAACTGCAGAAATGGGATGATGCACTTTGCAACAAAATAAGTAAAAGACTAAAGGGATCAAAGGACTGAGGAGAAGACCCTTAGTTTTTAGGTATGTCACATCATGAAGTAACTTGGCCCAAAGTGAGCAGTTTTATGTATCTCAGGGTGGTGCTGAAACTCCTCACATCTCCATCACATTTGGTTTGGGAGGGTTACTTCGGATCACAGCCTGGCCTGGGGACAAAACATCTTCACAAAACACGTTGTTCAATGTTCTGAAGAGAAGTCATCCTCCAGGGCTTCATGCCCTAAACTACAGGTCTCTCCAAGGAGCACTGCACTGTCTTCTTGTTTCTCACAATTTTTCAACACCCACATTAACATCACTCATGAAAGATCCCACGTGCAAAGAGTCTATTCATACCATTTCCAAACACCACTGTAGTTTGAAAATGCCCAAAACCACTACCCCACCCTGAGCTGGGACAACATGCTCTTCAAGAAAGCATGGGGAAGAAGGGCCAGGGGAAGAGACTTAATCCTGCAACTGCAGGGGAGTGCTGGAAGGACACTAAGTGAAACAATGCCTGTCTTCTTACACCTTTTTCTCTAAGGAAACAAGAGACAGTATGCCTTCTGGGGAATCCTCACTGCCATGATTGCTGTTTCCTTCATCAGCCAGAGGTGCCCAGCCTGACACACAATCAGGCTGTTTGAGGTCATTGTCCTTCAAACACTGAACACCCAGCAGTGACATTTTTGTGCACATAGTGATGCAGCCAAAGTCCACTTCCATATTAGCCCCACGTTCTCTTCATCCTGCCACAGAACTCCAGGTACTCATATTCCTGAATGTAGCTACTGTGAGTGAAGCCTCATGGTCCCTGCTTATGGCTAACCAGATTGCAGAGGTCAGAATGGTAATCTGACTCTGTGAGGCCATGTTGTGTTATAACATCAGGATATCAATAAAAATATCAAAGATATTTGATCTCCACAGACTCCCATATTTGAGGATTGACAGTCAATGAGAAGCACATCGCCACGTTGGGCAGCAAGTGTTTGGGATCTGCAACTGAAACAGTACTGATAACACACTAGTGTTTTGGCTGTGGCTGAACAGTGCTTGCACAGCAGCATCAAGGCCTTCTCTTCTCCTCACTCTGCATGCCCCCTGAACTAGAAAGTAGGCTGGGGGTGGGCAAGAGGCTGGGAGCGGACATGGCCAGTACAGCTGACCCAAACTGCCCAAAGGGATATTCCATGCCATGTAGCGTCATGCTCGGCAATAAAGCTGTGTTTTTTTGAGCAATGGCTACTTTGGGAGACAGAGACTAACTGGACATTATTCTGATGGTAGAACGAGTGAGTGCTCTTGCATCACTTGTTTCTCCCCCCACCCCTCTTTCCTTTGTTTATGACACTGTGTGGTGGTTTTACCGTGCTAGGCAGTTGAACACCACAACCGCTCTCTCACTCCCCCTCCTCAGATGAGGAGGGGAAGAAGTAAAGGAAAGAACAACTCACGGGTTGAGATAAGGATGATTTAATTAAAGAGAAAATATATATATATATATATAATTAAGGAAATATTATTATTAAACAATTCAACTAAAGGAAAAAAAGGGAAAGGGGAAGAGGGAGGGGGAAAGGGAGTAACTAAACAAAACAAGTAAAGGCTATGTGGAAGTGCAGAGGAAAAGAAATTACTCTCTACTTCCCACAAATGAGCGATGCTTGACCACGTCCTTGAAGCAGGGCCTCAACGCACGTAGCCGGTGTTCGGGAGGAGGACAGACGTTTTCGCAATGAGAGCCCACCCCTCCCCTCTTTTTCCTTTTTCCACCTTTTATTGCTGAGTGTGACATCATATGGTATGGAATATCCCTTTGGTTGGTTTAGGTCAGCTGCCCTGCTGATGTTTCTTTCTCACTTTTTGCCCACCCCCTAGGAGGGTCAGAGAGAGTCCTGATGCTGTGCCAGCACTTCTCAGCAGCAGACACAACACCAGTGTGATACCACTGCTGTTCTAGCTACAAGTGCAGAGCGCAGCACTGTATGGGCTGCTGCAGGGAAAGTTAACATCCCAGCCAGACCCAGTACACACTGTCTCTAACTCAACCCATGATTTTCATTTTTTTACTTTTTGCTTTTGGTCTTCCTAATCTCTTCCTCATCCCTCTGAGTGGGGAAATGAGCAGGCAGCTATGCGGATGCTTAACTGGCTGGGGTCAACCACAACAGTCATAAAGCCATACCCCTTTACCATCAAGCTACTAAGAGATAGGGTAGGTGATGGGAAGCTTGATAATAGCTGTCAAAGCAGCAGCCTTAGCACGGCAGAAGGAAAATCAATATCAGTTAGGGAAGCAGAGGGCAGAGCCAGTGTTGGGGGCTCTCAGCAAGAAGACTTTTTCTTTTCCCCCTCTACTGAGACATGAACATCTGTCCCATCCAACCCCCCTTCTCAAATCTGGGGGGGAGGGGATGGGGGGAGGGAAATTACCCATTTGTCCTTTACTTAGTATTTTAGAATACAAATGCTCTTCTCACCTCGTGATGGCCCATCACTGTCTTGTTTCTCCTCTCCCCAGTGCCAAGTGCATAACTTTAAGTAAAGGCCAAGAAATAAAAAAAGGAAGAAAACCTGCAGCTAAACAGGAAATGCAGCAATAATATTCAAACATCAGCATTTTGCTTCCTGGGAAGCCAGCATGGTCTTTGCTAACAAGACAAAGAGGCAAAGGGGCTGGGGGCAATGTGACCCAAACTTACAAAGACCAGTTACAAGCACAGAAGGGTAATGTGGCCAGCACCACAACTAGAAATTAAGTTTAACAGGGCCTGCCCAGGTCTACAGAGAGGCTCTGATGACTGGGTCTGGACAGCACTCAGTGTAGGCCCCTTCTCAGCCCTGGACTAAGCTTCTTCTTCCTCCAGATCCTCCTGCATGCAGCCTGCCCCAGGAAACAGCCTCTGCTGGGTCTGGAGAGAGGCCTCCAGCAGAAACTGCTAATATAGACACAGACTTCATCTTCCCTTTAGTGCTCTAGACCATCAGCAGGTATCTGCTCTCTTCTCTATTTAGACAGGATCACTGCTTTATTGTATTTATATGTGGAGAACATGGTATTTGAGATCTACAAACTTGCTTGCCTGCCATTCTAAATGAATTGCACCCACTGCCAAGCTAAGAAACAATCCCTCTTCCCCCATCACAACAGGTCTCCAAATATCAGTTTAATCTCATAGGCTAAGCATTACATAGATGCTGAATCTGATGTCTAAATTATGGTTTCTGTTGAACAGTATCTAAAGGCTAAAAATAACGATTAGACTCCCTTTGTAGTGGACAAATATGGTACCTGCTCCACTCCAACTGAATCCCAAATCAGTTCCCCAAGTTCCAGTGCTTTCAGAGTAAAGAAAAATTGTAAAAACTGAATTCTTTGGGAGAGTTGGGTAGAGCATGTTAGGTTTCTGGTGGTGGTGGTAGCGGTGGTTGCTTTTTGTTTTGTTTTGTTTTCAAAACCTTCTCATTCAGAGTCAGGGTTGAAGGATACATATTAGGCAGTGTGAGTAAACTTGTAAGCGTATTGCCTATGCTACACATATTTTAGATACAACTTGAGATTATGCCACTTTTTTGCAGTCTTCAGCTTCATTACCAAAAAAAGAAAAAAAAAAAAACTGTAAAACCCACATCCTCAATTCTGCAGTTAAACTAAGAAGGGTCACGTGCAAAGTCTGACCTATATAGTCACACGGCACACGCACTTCCGTAAGTGTGCTAAAGCTTTTCAAGGGCACAGGGTTCTATAAAAAGAGCAAAGAGGGGGCATCCCAAAAGGATTTCCCTGCCAAGTATAAATCTCTCCATAACCACATTATTGGCCACAGCTCTCGTGCACGGCTCAGCTGAGAAAGCCTTTAATTACAAAGTAGTACAGATTTTCTCATGGATTTAGGAGCCTCTGGAAAATGAAAACAGAGTAGCTGCATTTCTGCAGCTAGTAAGAACACACAAAAATTATTTTTCCAAATAAAGCTGAAAAACTCAAATAGATTTCAGCATCCTTGAGATACTGTAGCTGCACCCAAGGTCATTTCCAACTGATGTTGGTCTCAGACAGAATTTCTTTAACTACTGTTCGCTAGCTTGAAGTCACTCCTACTTTTTGTCTCAATAAATCATTGTATTCAGCCAACCAGCAGTAGCTGTGGCCTGGAAAGCCCGGTCTCATCACCATATCGGTATCTAATATAGTTTAGATAACTAGTACAGAGCACTCCAAAACATGCTAAGTTAGTCTTACCTAAATATTTTGTCTAGGATATAGGCATATGTTCCCTTGAATACGGTAAGTTCATTTTTGATAGACTCTACCATAGCTACAATTACATTCAGACCAGTAATTTCAAAGGCTTTTTTGAAAGCCAATGAAAAACTGACTACAGTTTTAATAACCTTTTCCAAGCTTATTTTAAGCACAACTTCTCCATTGATCATAGCCAGTCCCAGGAATCCTGGGGGAAGACTGAAGAATCAATGAAATTAACCTCTTGGCCCTCCTGGACTCTCCATCTGCTTATCTGCTCCTAACTTAGGATCAATACATATCTTTGCAAATACATCGCTTCCAGCACTGTTTGAAACTTCACTATTATTATTGTACTTGACTGTTCATCTGCACCATGTTCCTGTTTGTCTTTCCTGTTTAGTAACTTCTTTAAAGGGAAGGTTTACATTTGCAATCACTAGATATGAAGACTCCAAATGGCAGAATGCAATTTATGTTTTGTCTTAAGATACGGCACCTCTGTTCAGCTCCCTCTGTAAAAATGCTTAGGTCACCACATTAACACTAAGAAACAAAGAGATACCATACATATATATGCTAAGGCTAGCCTGTATTATTTACAAACATTCAAAGTGTGTTTTTAGTTCTAGTGATGAGTTCAGCACAAGAGCATTACTCAAAGATAAAGTCTAGCTTACTTTGCAGCCTCCTAAACTTTTGGTGTGAAGTGCCACATGCTTTGCCTTTCTTTTTTTAACAATAGCCTTCGTCAATTAATCTCAAATTTGCAGCGGG
>NC_048896.1:60588728-60615857 GCF_011077185.1 Oxyura jamaicensis
GGTTGGGGGACACCTACACAGCAGTTCCAGCTTTTGAAACAATCTATTTAATATTAAAGTTACTTCAAGTACTGTGAGCCATCTGGAGCATTATGGCTCTGTCTTGACTGCCAGAAATGGGTTTCTTTTGTTTATTCACTAGTAGAGACAGTTTCTAGTCTACAGAGGGTCTTTAGTCTTATCACAAAACAAACTAGATAGTCAGCCATGAGCAGACAAGTACAACGAACCCTGTCTTTAAATACCTCATAGAAACAGCTTGCTTCCCTTGGGATTTCACAGTAGGTAGTTCATCTACCACAGGTATACAAAGCCTCAAATCACATTATTGCTGGTGTTGCAATTGGTTTTTCCCTTTCTTTTATTTTTCTGTAAAGATAAAGCCCAGTACTGGGGAACAATTTCTAATGAATTTTCTGGAGAAAAAAAATAGACTATATAGAAAGAATAGGACATCTTCATGCATATGTATTTCAGCATCAAAATGTGCGATGCAACCAAGGACTTTTGTCTTCGCTTTCAAGAAGCAAGCATGTAAAACTATATGCTAAAACAATACATGATGGAAATACCTTTGTATATGTGGTATGGGTGTAATAATTTTGTTATTCAAATTTAAGTCAAAAGTAAGAACATCAGCTTGTTAAGTTATCACTTCTTTCATTAGAAAACAAGCACAGAAGAAAAGTATCTCTCAAAAAAAAAAAAAAAACACTACTCACCAAAGAAACAAAAAGAACATTTGAGACAGAGCCTTCTTGGTACCCTTCGCCAGACACAAATGGAGCTGCCTTGTTTTACAAAGCGAGCTGACATCTGTTGGATTGAGACAAGCTGGTCCTGCCCCGATGTGTCCTCAGGCTCACAGTGTACCTTGCAGCCAGAAGCATCCTCAAGGGCAGATCGGATAACTGCCTGAGCCCAGAGCAAATCTGTCTCAGCAGTAGAAAAGAAATCATGCCATTTTAAAGCAGATGTATGCTCTTATCATTTGCTTGTAAAGCAATAAAATAACTTGTTCTTGCTTAATTGATCTCCACTGTTCAGAGTAAAAACATTTGCTTTAGACGTGGCCTTTACTGTCAAGCTACTTTAACACCTCTACCTCTCCCTTCTTTTTCAAGGCTGTAAGAACATTACTTTTGCGTTATTTTCACACTGTGGGGAAGCTTCTACTGGGAAAGGTAGGAGTTGTTTTAGTTGTTTTACTAAAAGCCAAAAATCAAAACAACTCCTTTTTCCTTTACTCCTGTCCAGTAACAATCATATTATAAATCTCTGTAAATTTATTTCCTTCTCTATTTATTCCTCACAGCTTTTAAAGTAGAAATTATCACATCTAAAGAACTGTGATGTTTTCCTGTATTTTAAACTTGCATCCACAGGATAGAAGAAAAGCAGTCCAGTAGATTTCTGCCCCAAACCAGAAAGAGGTTAACTGTTACAGCCTTACTGGATTTTTTCTCCATCACTATATTAGCTGAGGTTACGTCCTGCCATTCTTGTTATGGCTTCTCCTGTCCTGACAACTACCTTGTGTTCAATTCAAAAGCTGTCTACAAAGCGAGATGGCATCAGCATCCCAAAAATATACCTTTGATCATTTTTTGACGTCATCTGACCACAGCATTTTAGGAGCTTATTTTTACCAGTTAAATTATGAAAATCTTAGGGAAACTTGCTTTAAAGTATTTGGGAAAAGCGTGCATCTATGGAAGCCAAAGCAACCAACAAACAAGTTATTTGCGCCAGAACGCCAGCAGCTGAGCACCATGGCAGGAGTGCCACTCAGAGGAGGCAGATGTGCACTCTCTGCTGTGGCTCTCCACTTTGGGAACTTGCTCTCCCCACCCCCTACAAACTAGTTCTAGTTTATTGACTTTCAGGACACACTAAAAGGCCCATTTGTTTCCCCTAGCTGTGAGAAGACTGGGAGGACCCTGGTGAGAGATCATAAAATTGGCTCCATTTTCAGTTACAACAGTAGTGATTTGTATGTTAATAATAGGTAAACCAAGGGAGAGGAGTCTCCAGAGAAGCCTTTATGCAAAACTATTCCCAAAGTGTGTCAGGAACAAAGCCAGACACTTAGTTTCTAAACATTTAGTTGTAAAGAAAGAAATCCATGTTGGTGCCTAAATAAAGGCTATTTTCAGAGGTGCAGAGCTCATTTTAAAACCAAAACATTAGCCCAGCTGCCACTTGTACAGAACACATATGATACACACACTGTTTTGGATTTGACCAGGTAGGAAGATAAAACAATACAAGTAATTGAACTAATTTAGTAAGTGTGCTCAATTTAAGAGTACCAAAGGTCTGCGTTTGCCTACACAAAGTTTTCCAGTGCTCCACCCGTTTTAAGTGTGGCAGCAGGACTTCGTTTCATTATTTCAGTCAAAAGAGAGATCATTTATTCACTAGGTGCAGAACATGGATGAAATTAACAAAGTGGGAGGGAGGAAGGTGAAGCAAAGCAAAGCATTCTATTTAAAAGCATTTCTCTGTACCTGTGTGAACATGAGAAATGTTGAATGACTTATCCAGTCAGCGACAACTGCTGTTAGTGTTCTATCCGTAAATGGGCAGAACCCTGCAAATGTAGGTGAGAAAACAAAAGCAGAACAAAAAGCAGAAAAAATTCCTGACTGTACCATCACTGAAAGAGCACATAAAAACCAGGCAGTGACAGTACAGCGACTTCCACAGCTCACAGTGGAAGCAGGGGAGCTAGGAGGAGCATCATGGCAGGCAATCTAACACACAACTTGGAATCACAAGCAAATTCACGTATGAGATCACTGCACCTCCATGCATTAAAAAACAAACAAACAAACAAACAAACAAACCACAGCATAAAATAAGATTTAAAAAGCAACTATATTGATGGAAGAACCCAAGGAAAGTGAAAGCACAAGAAAGAAAAGTGTATGATCAACAGCAAAATAAATTCTGTTTTTGAAAACAAAGACTTCCAGAAAGGAAATTGTATATGTTAATTTTGTTTTTTTCAGAGTCCTTGGGGCTCATTATTTTAAATATGCTTATTAGCTGGAATGTAGTTGAGAAAATCATGCACATATTATGCTCTAGAGAAAGAACAGAATGAGAGGTAATTGCTGCAAACTTTCATCATGGATGAAGGTACAATAAAGACCTTCCCTCAAGGAGGCACATCAGTGAGAGTCTAGGATAAAAAGTGTGGTGGTAAAATAGAAACAGACACTTGTTCTGCCTAAAAAAAAAAAAAAAAAAAAAAAAAAAAAAAAAAAAAAACAGCTAGAATAATGTGCAGTGTTTGTTGAATAGCCTTATTCTTGCAGTAGAAAGTCCTTTTTTAGTTAAATCGGAATATAAGAATCTCATTTAACAATGCCATTTCTCTAGTGGCCTTCTGTTTAGATATGAATGCAGATTATTTCTCCTGCTGGAATTAGCCAGAGCTATAATGACAGCATCAGAATTTATCTTCATGAGATGATGGCTGAACTTATCAAGCAACCACCAGCAAAGAGTTCCTTGCTGAGGGTAGATAAGTTCCACTTCTCCAAACTGCATATTTTATAATCTGCTTATACAGCAGCTCATCCGTACAGCTGTCCCCTCATTTTAAATCTACCTGCTGTTTTAGCTGCTTCTAGTGTTGATAGCTGATGTGCAATAAAGTGCTGAACTGGGTCTTCCGGATAAAGATGGGTAAAAAATACACAAGCTCACACTATTCTGAAATTAAAGGTAAAGAAAGCTGTTTGCCTTTCTACTTAACTAAATGATCTTACTTCATACCCTTTCAGAAACCCTGGGACAGGAGCAGAGAGAGGCAAATTATTGTAGTAGAAGCGTGATGCAATGCACTGCATATAATGTAACGTAAGCTGTATTATATATGTATAATGTTGCTAGGCTCATCTCAGTCTGGCAAACATCTCCATGTTAACAGGCGCCACTGGTTTCCAGCTGGGCACAAAGGTCAGGCTGAGAACATCCCATTGTAGGATCCATTGTTTTCCTTTGAACTGTGCCTTGTCTGTCAAATTAGTCACTAAAAGAAATGAAACAGTTACTTGGTTAAATGACTGTTTCCCCTGGCTATTAGACAAAATGCATTACATCTCCAGGCATGTGATCAAATGATTGAGAGTTTGACCTAAATTTACTTACTGTGCTAAACAACCAAAGGAACAAAAGGAATTATGCCTCACTGCCTACTGTCAGCTACAAAGAACATTTATCAGCCTGTAACTACAACTGAAATGTAGTTGTGTAGTTTTCTGTGCCTGCTTCTTAGAGCAACTGCAGTTCAGGTGACAAAAGACATTTCAGGGAGTGGTCATTTTCTGTTTGTTTCCCCCTAGAAGCTTTATCTCAATTGTTTTTGCACTTTTGGGACCCTAAAAGTGCGTGCTTTAGAGGTGCCTTGACTTCTGCAGAGCTAAGCTTATGTGGAATTTCCACTTCATTCAGATGAAGTGGAATCCTTGCAAAAGTATCAACCAAAAAACAGTCTTAAAAGCAATCTCAAAACAGCAGAAGTACAAACAGATCACAGTCTCACACATTTGGTAAACCAGACTAAAACCACATATAGTTTTTAGAAACAATCTGCCTTGAAAGGGAAGGGGCATTCTGAAAATTTCATAGATTTCCTCATGTCCCAAGCACCTGCTAGAAGCTATTAACATGCAGCCATTTGAAAACAGGTTGAGTTCTTTTATCGTGAGGTCATTTAAAAAGAAAGGTGGCAAAATAATACACCCATAGTTAACAAGGCTATGTATTTCCACTCGAAATTCAAATGTTTGGGGCACTCAACTCCCTTTCATTCTTTTCTAAATAGATTTTCACATTCTGGTAACAATAGTTTTTCAGTCCATAACACTCCTGAATTTGTGGCTCATGACGGTTTTGGGAAGCAGCAGGGAATAAGAAATATGGCTAAGGGAGTGATCTATACCAACAAAACAGTACTTATGTGGGAAGCAGCAAATGTACGCATCTCTCTATTCAGTCTCCTTCAGCTTGAAGTAACCTGCAGTTTTACAGGAAAAAACAAAAAGGACTATGCAACTACAGAGAGTAACAAACTGAGATGTGATGGTTCAGAGCAG
Source organism: Oxyura jamaicensis (assembly GCF_011077185.1). Taxonomy (NCBI): domain Eukaryota; kingdom Metazoa; phylum Chordata; class Aves; order Anseriformes; family Anatidae; genus Oxyura; species Oxyura jamaicensis. The sequence goes on from NC_048896.1 coordinate 60,593,837, forward strand.
TCCAAGGACTAACATGATTAGGAACCGCCTCCATCAAGAGCAGCACCTGGTTCCAGTCTATGTGATCCAAGGGTCTGGCCCATTTTAACGGAAGCATTGGTAATGTGCTATGGGCAAAGCCAGTCAGAGACATCACCACAAGGCTAAATAAAGGCTTTACCAGGTGACGCTACAAGCAGAACAGAAAGATAAAAAAAATAAAAATAAAAATTGACATCCTGCTTAGAAGCACAACACCCATACTGACACACCTGGGTAACAGTGTACACAAACATAACGCTTGTGAGCACATAAATCATCATGCTTGCAAAAGTTATTTTGTATACTAAGTTTTTCCCAAGTGCGGCTTTGCTGCTTAAACTTTGTTCTCTTGCAGCTTTTAAGTTTACTAGTTGCATCCACTGTTGAAGATGTGTTACCTTGACAGAAATATATAAATATTTGTACACATTCCTCCCTGTACCTACTCAACATCAATCCTCTCCCAGCTCCAGCTTCCTTTCAACTACTCTCACCACACGCAATGAATTACAAATATATATTTATCTATAAAATCATTTTCTTTCACAGAAAAAAAATGCTATCCATAGCTTGGCATCAACTCTTAAAGATTCATGGGATTATTTATTTATTTACATTTTTTCTTTGCTTTTCTGTGACACACCCCTTTACAAATATAAACGTATTTTTCCCCCAAGATGTAAAAAGAAAGGATTGAGGAAAAAACAGGTTTATTCCAAATCCCAGGCACAGCCCAGCTTTATTTCACAAAAAGATCAAGCAACAGGGGATTTAACAACAGGAAGGGTGAGGGGAAGAGGCACACATCCTGACACACTGACAGTATGTTGACAAACTTCTCTCAGCATCAAAAGGCTTCCTTCTTTTTGCAATTCATTTAAAGCTCTTGCTCAAGGCTTTTGAACAAATGGGCCATTGGCAGTCCCTCAGGGATTAATTTTCAAAAGAATTATAGGCCCCCAAAAGCACTGCTTACAGATAAACATTTACTTCTGTGATTCAAACCAGTCGTGCCCCGCTCCCCCCAGCAGACACACTTTCAGAATCCGGAGAAGATGAGCTTTGGAGTCAAGGCTTTAAAGGTATTTTGAATATACCTCTGGTGGCTCAAAGATGTCTTAATCAAATCTTTTCCCTTCTAGGGAACAACATGATGTAGTGAACATTTATCTGATGTTTCAGATTATTAAACCTTGATAATAACTCCTTGCTGCTGGCACAGTTAAGTTCCTTCTACCTGCCCCAAGCCCCACATTTTCCCTTCCACCCCATCGTGCAAATCCATGCTCTTCATATATAGAAAGTAAAGAACTGCAATCAGAGACAAGGGAGGTGACAGTGACAAACTTCAGGCTATACAAAAGATCTCCTTACAAGCTATGCCAAGCAGTATTACAAGCAAAGCCAGCAATCTGGATGAGCAGCCCTCTAGTTCTCGCTGCCTGTGCTATACTCCTACCTTCAGCAAAAAAATCCTTCAGGGCAGCAAGAACAGCAGTAAACCTGTCATCAACAGCCACAGTACTGTCACATCAGCTACTCTCCCGTGTCAGCTACAATCTTTAACTCAGCTATTTGCCTCTTTGGGGACAATTTTCCTTGGCTGTCAGGAAATAGAACATGTACATTGGTCCTCCATAAGCATATACAAGTGCTCCAGGGCACAAATAAACAAAACAGTCTCATTCTTTGAGCAATCATGTTGATTTTTTAAAAGAAGCCAAAAGATGCCTCTGTGAATAGTCCTATATATGAACTAGCATGGTAGAACTTACATGTAAATCTGTCACGTAGAATAAGCCACTGTCACTCATTTCCTTTCCAGACACCAGAACTGGAAAACAGATTGCTTTTACCTCGTGCTTGATACAGAACTGTGCTTCCAAACCACATAGCCAAAGTCCCGGGATCACAGTCAAACAAGTGGCTCAAGCCTTAGAAACCTATAGATCATTACCAAGGGCACTGGTGTCTAGAAGCACAAAAGAAGATCTCCTCCTTCATGTCTCATCATCCTCTGTGGTCCTGACAACTACCACCACAACTAGAGGAATGTATCTGTTAAACAATCCTAGGTGCTATCCATTCAGTAACAGCTCATTTTAAAGCCTCTGAAGAGACAAACTTCATAAAAGCGACTTTCAGGTACAGCCAAAACATTCATACCCCAGTCAGCCAAGCCAAGCTGTTGTGGTGGCAAACTAATGGCGTTGTGCCACTGAAATTACCGGAGCTTACTCCACTCTGGAGCAGAGCTCTGGCCACTTAAAATACAGCTGCTAAGACACATCACAGGGAATGGAGCAGAGAAGTAACAGCAGTATCAGAAATGTACTTGGGAGCATGGTTCACAGGCAGAAGAAACCAGGAGTGTAAACCTCTTCCAGTTACAATGCACTATAGTACTGAAGTCCATAGGAAATTATTTCAGAGCATATGTTGGAAGGCTTGATTACCTAAGCACACTCAGAAATCCAAGTTAATGTAACAGAATACTTAAACCATTAAATCCTTTTACCAGCTCTCTCGTTCAGAAATAAAGTGGATTTAACATGGTTTATCTTGAATTGATTTTCAAGATCCACTACTTAGAAGGGTAGACTTCTCATCAACTATACACCCTTTCCTTAAACCCCTTACGTAGTAAATCCAAGATGAGCCAAGGTGTGACCAAGACTACAAAAGCACTGCATACCCAAACATAAAGCACTTCAGAAATAAATACAAACAAATGCTGCTGTTTGTTTCCCAAAAAACAGAGGCACATGTGTGCTCCCCACCATGCACACAGTCTTTCCATAGCACAAACCAAAATCAAAAGCTCAGTCCTCAAAACAGACAATGATCTAAACCCAGCAGATAGCCGAGATTGCCCTCTCAAAGTCTCCATTTTGATGCCCTCTAGAGAGAAATTCTCCATCCCCCCCCTGGGGGGGGGGGGCCCCCCAAAAAAAAAAAAATCAAGATCCTTCTGTGAATAAGCAGGCATGACATGATTACTGCAGGAACAACTAGATGCAGAAGGATGCAGAAATGACCAGAGAGGAGTGGAAATTGGGCCAGTCCTTTCTGTAGCAGCTCGGTGGTGAAGATCACTAAGCCGCCCTGCATGGCTGCATCAGTCAGGAACAGGCATCTCCCCAGGACCATCCCCCAGACCACCTAGAACCATTACAAATGTCGCCAGAAAACTGACTTTTTCCTTCCACTGGGTGGCAGGGGGCAAGGGGAGTTGGGAAGAATCAACATTAATACATTGGTTTAAATTCTAAGAACTAAATTCTTAGAGAAAATAAAAATCTAACCAAGAACCTTCTAGTCTTCTTCAGATTCTGTTCAAGTTTCTCTCTGCATACCGAAACATCTCAATATACCAGGAACGAACTTATGAAACAGTTCTGCTGGGCCAAAATAGAGCATTTTTGTTATAAGTAACTGCAATGAGAAATTCTTTTAGCTCAACATACAGAAAAATTGTAGGAAACAATTGATGCATGCCTGAAAAACAGCTATATGAGGATCTGCAAGAAAGTCTGCTCTGTTACGAGTCTGAGCAGAACTCTAAACTTACAGATATTCTTTCTTTAAAGATATTCACCATGTCAAAGCTCTGCATCTGGAGTTCTTCATCAACTAAATGAAAATCAGCATCTAAATGCAAAGAGTATGGTAAGGATATTATAGGTCAAATACTTGGTTACCTGCTGCCAGAAACAGTCATCTGCTTTCATATTGTATTACAAGTGGCTGAAAGCTGACAAAACTGAGGATTCTGCCTCAGTGGATTAGAAACGGGACTAGAATTCAAGACAAAATTATCTAAGGATTCCAGTAGCTGTGTTGTTTTTTGTTGTTGTTTGTTTTTGTTTTAATTATGAACTACAAAGCTATAATCCTTAAGAGTAAGCCGTTTCTTTGTTGGGAGAAATTCAGATGATAGCTAGTATCTTACTGCATGCCAAGTTTTGGCCTCTTATGGTACAAACTGGATCAAGTAAAAATGCCTTCTTTTATTTGTCTGTCAACAACTCATCACTGCTTTTATTTTCAGTCTCTTGATTTTCATTTGGCATAGATATTTTGATTTGTACAAAAATACAGCTTTTATTGATCCAAGATGTTCACATCTGTAACATGATTTAATAGGATTATGCCAAAATGGATGAGATTTAGAAAATATGGTAATCTAAAAAATTTCTTCTGGTACCAAGTAAATATATGAATCTGAAACATTTAGTTTTGTGATGTAAAAATCTTTTTAAGATATTAAATCATGGACAGACCGTGATAAGAAGCAACAAGGGACAGGAACTGTGTTTCAAAATATAATTCTTCAATCAAAATAAAGCTAATTAGTTAACTACGCTCATCCTTGATGTACAATTTCAGACACACACATTTGCTAATGCACCTATCAAGGAATTCAAAGTCCATTTTGTAAAAGGAAGCAGGCTGATAGATATGGAAAACAAGGTATTTAACCACAGAATAGATGTACAGCAGAAACAAAATTAATACAGGCTCTCGCATGCTTCGCTGGGGGCGTGAAAAAAGCCCTAATGTACACAGAGTCACAGGTCCAACTCTCAGACAACTTTATTGGTTTTGCATCCTGACAGGAAAGTGAGCAAGACTGTCCAATTATATGTTTCCACACCATAGAAACAGATATTATCTCACATAATTACATTAATATGCACCGAACAGCACATGACTTAGATATTCATAAAGTACTGATCCAGTGCATACTCTTTGAAGTTCTCAGATTTGAAAGAGCAAAGAAAACAGGACCATCATCTTTCTCAATTCCAAAGTAACCTTCCAATCAGGACAAGTCACTACAAATAATCACTGCAATCCTCACCTAACAAAATTCTTTAAGACACTCAGCACTTAAGAAAAGCTGGAGAATTTGGGGTTCAGAGATGAAAGGAATGAAAAGCTGACAGCCAATGGGTGACACTGGCTGGAGAAAGAAGCTAATGCTACTGTCCAGCAATTGTAGGGAGTATTTCACGGGAACGTCTGTGTCACATACTACCACAAAGCTAGAATGGACATATTCTATGAATAATGTAATGGATAAAATGGATAAAAATACTGGAGCCTGTTAACTAGTAATCGGTAACATTTGTAGTTCTGCGTCATCAAGAAACGTGCTTGAAAAAGGTGAAGGCCTTTCTAGCGTTAATCAGACAAACACACAAGAAACCAAAAGGGTTATGCTGTTGTTTTATTATTAGATAAGCATATATTTTTTGAATTATTGATTCAGAACCTCTTTTATATCTGAAGAGTCATATGCATTCATTACCTTCATAGAAATAAAATACACAACTTCATCACATAAAAACTCCTTCTCTCTTCCCTAAACAAAACTAAAACATCTGGAGTAAAAAAAATTCCTAACAAAAAACCTTAACCAAGCCAACTTCTCTGATTTTCAATTCTCAGCTCCAGTAGTCCAAGGGAAAGGAAGTTGAGGCTTTGACCCCAAAAGCCAGATTCTTAATTAGCCCAAACCTCAAAGTTCCAAATTCATCCTACATGAATCACTGCTTCCTACTGCTGAAGGAAATTTAGTGCATGTCATCAGCACAGCATCCCTTCCTACAAATGAAGGGAGAACAAAGGGAAAGTGGATTTTGACTACAGTTCTGCACTATCATTTTTTGTTCATAGTTAGTCTTCAGAAGTAGAAACATTAGCATTGACTGACATAATCAACACCTAGTCAGGTTTTTCTGCTGCAAGATGAATTAGGCTGCTTTGATATACTCTTCCCACACAAAGCTGCATATTTCCTTTTTCTTGATGGAGAAATTGGAATTGGCTAACATTAGGCACTTAAATGACAATTAACTGCAGCAATGTTAAGAATGCCTCCATTCAGTTATTCTTATTATTGAGATTGAAGGGTTTTTTGTGACATAATTGTTGCTGTTCCAGATACATTATAACTTTTTTTTTTAAAAAAAAAAAAAAAAAAAAAAAAAGTTTTATATTCTCTCTTCCTTGCTCTTAAAGGACTCACTGAAGCAAAATTTTAGTGAAAGATTAATGCAACTCTGGGGGAGATATGTTTCTAACAAACAGAAAAACACAAGTGTTAATTACCAGCATGAATTGAAATAATATTCCTCCTTCAGAGGTTTCTATTCTGTGCTTTCAGTCTAAAGCTTGCCTTTCATTTTATCTTATACTAATTAATTTTCATTAAACAAAGGGGGAGATGGTATTTCCAAAGCCTTCCCTCTGCTTGTTTTAGGTCTCCTTGCACAGATTTGAATTCAGAGACAGGTGCCTTGGAAAACATTAGGAAGGGAAGGTATGAAGTAGGCACTTTTTGTTTGGGGATCTGGGACTGATTCAGTAGCACACTCTAATTATGATTCTTTTAATATCTACTAAAAAAGTGGAAAGTGTTTAAGAGATGTAAGAAAAGAGCTCTCCAAAGCAACACTCCAATAGAAATGCATACACCACATCTACAAAAAGAAGAGGTGTTTCAGGTTTCATAGTTTCTTATCCTGCAAAAGCAGAACAGTCTTCTAATTGTTTCTTCTGGAGCTTTATCTTTGGCATTTTTTTTTTCTTTTTAATCACAAGTGAGGGAATGCTGCATTATAAATAAATAGAAAAACAGGGATGCCTTAATCTTTCTGTGATGAGAATACCACATTTATTATGTACCTCCCTTACTTTCTCTGCCTGAGACTGCTGCATGTAACTGTATTCCATGGCTAAAACTTTTCCTTCACCTTAGGAGCTCATTTTCTAGTCCAGTTTTACTTCCTTCCTCTTCCAGGTGCTTAGTTTTCTGTTTATCTTTTTTTAATGGACATGTAAAATATATTTTATATGCTATATATAGTAATATATAAGATATATATTACATATTTTACATAATGTACTTATATATTCCTGTATTCTCTCAGAAAAAAATATGTACTGGTTGGAACATTAAATAGTGGCTGCACAGGCCTGAGCCTCACAGCTGAACGTTATGAAAACGATGCAAGTGAGCAATTATCACACTACAACCACATCCTGATGAATCTTACTGCTTCAGTATGTGCAGAATAATGTATTTCCAAGGTAATCTACAAAGAAGACAAGAAAAGTAACCTGTTCCAAAACAAACAAACAAACAAAAAGCAAGCTCAAAACAGTCTTAATCATTCTGAACTTCATAAAGGAATGAAGAAAAGCAGAATTCTTATGTAAGACCACAGTAAAACCAAAGTATCCTGATACTGATCTTCACTGTTTTGTAACTTTTTATGCTAAGGTTTACCAAAGAAATAATCCTCACAAGCTTGCTTTGTCACCCCAATAATTTCAGAGTCAAGTAGCTAACTTCATCAACAACTGGGATTTTCATCAAACATTATGCTATTAGGTAGTTATGCTGAGGGAAGCTATCAACACCTCAACAGAGAGAAAGACTGCAGCTTGTGTTCCAGTCTTACTAGACACCAGAAAACAGATGCATAGCAGAGGTGTTGCAATTGTCCTATCCAAACTGAAAGCTTCAGTTGAATTTCACACCTTCACAGACACCAAAACCTCTTGCTGCTCAGTACAAATCTTTAAGAAACCAGGGTTTATTTGTTCTATTGCTTGTGGAATGACGATTGAGAACTGCTTTCACTGTTTTTACAAAGGAAGTTCTATTAACTTATAAACCTGATTAGCTGATCTAATCAATAGATTTAGTTCATCTAAATTCGTTTTATTCACCTTTCCCTTCTGTGGCATTTATCTGTGCTTTGAACACATAGGTAGCAGTCATCTGCAGGACAAGTAGGACAGGAACAATTCCTCCTATGAAACATTCCTCAAAACCATCCACCCATCATAACATAAAAGTTTATGGGAAAAATAATTACTGTTTAAGCATGGAGACAATTATGATAGTGCATAAGGTGACAATGATAGCTCCCTTCACATTATCTTCCACCAGATGTCTCAGCTAACAGATTTGAGTAGTGAAACGTGCAAATCTCTCATAAGTGCATTCAGTGGTCAGAGGCATTTCATGACTAATGTCAGTAGACCTAAACAAAAATGAAGTATTTTCAGAATGGAAAGAAAAATTTACAATAGCCAAAGTATCTGCTTGTCAACCACACTATTCTATTTTTGGCAACCGCAGAATAAGTTGTCTAAGAAATTATTTATTGGCTTGTTTGGTAACAGTTGAACAGTAGAGCTGGATCACACCCCTGCTCCAAAAAGACAAACACTGAATCAAAGTGCCATTGTGTGTGCCTTATGCACGCATTGGGAATTTTGTCACAGTGTGTATTGGAAAACCAGAGTTATTCTTCAGGTAAATTAAAGCTTCCAATACTGAGTTGGGCAGAGCTTCCAAACCTGCAGTTGTGCAAAGAACAACAGTGAATTCATACTTAGGTGAATGGTTTATTTCTCACCTCTTCCTTCTACCCTGATTCACTTAAGAGCAAGAGTAAGCCATTTGTTGAGCTTGGTTTGGTATAGCACAGCTTTGATGATTCAAGTAATATTCAGCTCAAATTTGCATCACAGAGTCTCTTAGCTGGTTTTGTTCAACTGAAAACTGAACATAGCATTAGCAAATACTAATTTGTCACCTCTTCTACCAAACACCTAAAGAGATTTTCCTGGGATTTACTTCTTCGTTGTGGCTACAACCATACTGTAGAAGAAGCCCACTCTTCAAAGTTTTTCCTTAGATTCATTTATGTGTATTTTTGAGAGAGTTTATCTTAAAGCTAGGATATGAATTAAAGTTGCTCTACCAGATTTAACAAGAAGGAAACATTAATCTACTGTATACCCTAGGTGTACAATACCTGTAGGCAATCAACAAAGTTCAGAAGCATAATTTATCAAAATTTGTGAGAAGAACACAAACACTGATTACATTTTAAGGTCAGCTGGTCACTTTTTAACTTGAATGCACCCAGTTTTGCAATCCTCTCTGTGCTAGCAGACATACCAAACAATTTCAAAGTTTCTGTGGAGAAACTGAGATACACAGTTACCACAATAAGCAACCTGAATGCCATGTCTTATGGATTTCTCATTAAAAAATAATAATAATAATAATAAAGGAACATAAAATGTTATTAAAAGAATATGTCCTCCAATCACAGATGTGCAGCTGCAGCTTCAATTTCCATTTGGGAAGTCATCTGGGGGTAAGGGAATTAACAATGTATAGGTATAAGACATTTTCTCTTGAAGTAACAATTCTAGTTGTCATGCTCACAAAAATAAATTAATTGACAATTTCCAGTATCAATTTTGATATTTCCAAAGGGAAAGACTGAAAAGACAGACAAGACTCTACACAGACTAAGAACAAGTGGGCATTTAATAGTTCCCATAGTTTCAACTAATGGAAGACTACATTTAACATGTACATCTATTTTTTTTCTTCTTTCTGCTTTCTGCTATTTCCATTGTGCCATACTAAGCAGATGCAGGTAAACAATCTCCTCAGAACTAACCAGACTCTAATGAGGACGAAACTCAGTGCAAGTTAATTGGATTGCAAGAAACACCTACTATCCAGAAGTGACTCTAAAGTGTTTGGAAAATATATGGAAGGAAGAAGTGCAAGTTCAACAGCCACAAGCCCTGATTCCATTCCTACCTCAATTCCCATTAAAATGAAGACAGCATCCACAGCAGGTTACACCTTAGGGTCACCCTATGTGCATATGCTGACAAGCATTTCACATAGGTTCTCTCTTATTGCTCATTCCCTTTTGTCCCACCCCCTCTGCTCCCAAACAAAACAAACAAAGGAGGAAAAAAAAAAACAAACCGCCCTCACACATGTACTGAGGATTATACCCAATTCCTCAGACCTACCTGTGGCCACCATCAAAACATATGGATCTGACTCACCACAACTGTCTTAGTTACAGATTTGTGTTCTTGTTTCTTGGAATCCTTCATGTTTTTCCTCTTTTATTTTGCCATTTGAAGACAGCCAAACAAAAAACCTATGTTCCTCTCCAGTATTTACCTGAAATTCCTATGGCTGCTAATGGCATGGGCATTATGATAACATATTTGAATATTTTACACTGCGGGCATTTCATGAACCCTGGGTTTCCAAGGATTCATTCTGCAGCTTCTTCCTTTTTAAAAAAGAAAAAGAAAGAAAAAATAAATGATGTATAGGAGCTACTTGTTTTGAATTCTTCAGCTATCTCACATAAATAAAAGTTTGCACCAGACTGGAGCCAAAATACCAGCCTGGATTATCATGATACTGTGCACTGCTCTCACAAAGGCTAAACAGCACTATCACAAGATAGAATGTCTCATTCCAAAACACAACTAAAACATCTACTTTTCTCTGCTGATACCAAGCCTTCCCATGGTAGATGATGAACTACAGTGCTTTCTGAAGCTATGTTTGTCCTTATCTTTGCCTTTAGTCAAGGCATTCCTCACAGTTCCAGAAAGGGAAACAAATCCGCAAATATTTATACAGCATGGACACAGTTCAAGTGCCACCATTCTGACTGCTTGGTGCTTCAAATGTTGTTCTTCTCATCTTTTGTATTCTTTCACCCATCCCTCAGACGTGCACATTTTTATTTTTAGGTTCCAATAATTTAAGATTACTGTACCTAATAAGAAATGGTTCAGGATGTTTTCCTCCTCTCCTCCCAGTAAGAAAAAAAATCAAAAACACCTATCTTGCTCACACTTCCAATTCTGTGCGCTGTATGCTAATGTGAGCTGAACTATGGTCCAGAATTGCAATCTGCTACAACACTGTATATTTTAGTTATACAGAAATAAGATTTTCATTAAATAAGTCCAATTACCACACAGATGCCTACTAGTTGAAATTTTAGTCTAATTTTTTAAGAAAAGGGATACCTTGTGGTATTGCAGCAGAACTATGGACTTGATGATCCTTATGGGTCCCTTCCAACTCGGGATATTCAATGATTCTAACTACACATAGACATATCATGAAATTCCAGGTAACTTCTGCATCCCTCAGGCAATTTCAGTCAAACTAAACACTGTCATTATCTGACACCAGGGAGGACACAGGGAAGAGGCACATTATGAACAACACCATCAGAAGAGAAGCTTCAGAGTTCACACCTTACCAGACGGCAGAGGACTTAACCACTGAATGTATATTGCCACTGTTAAGCCCTCTTGCTGCTCACAGAACTCCTTCTGTGCGCCAGAGCTACAGTGAGAAGGGAAACCAAAGGGAGTGAATTTTCTTTTCTCTTGGTTACATTCACTCCTGGCCACTGAGGGTAAGGAAAGGAAGAGCAGGAGAAAGCAGGGAAGAGAGGATATTAAAATCAGATGTTGAACATTAGAGTAGGTGAAACTTTTTTGAGTAGAGTCTTACACTGAAGAATCTTCTTTGGAAGGTAGTTTACAGTACATAGTCTTGGTCTCTCTCTCTCCCCCTCCCTCCCTCTCTCCCTCCAGCAGCCTGAAGAGAAAGGTAGCCCATGAAATGAAGTGACTGAGGTTAGATCGTGTGAACATCGTGGTTTACATTTACTGAAATAACAGCTATCTGAGCTGAATCTCAGAATATAAACATGTACTTCGGTGTACAGTAAACTGGCTGCATCAACAAAAATCAGGTCCAGAGGTGAAAACATACTCAGTGGCCTTATTTTGAGCTAAGATCTTACTGATCCAAAGCCAAAGAAAAGGATTTTTTCAAAGAAAAACAAGAAATTGAACTTTCTAAGGAACCCAGAATACCTCAGTAACTGTCTGCTCTTTTTCTGAGCAACAAAATATCAGCTGCAAAATATAAGCTCCAAACCAAAAATACTACAGCTTTTCCTGCAACTACTCTGCAGTTTGACTTCAAGACAACACAGCCTGCTGCTGTTAAGACTAAACATGAAATAGGTGGAATATGTATCCAGTGTGTTGAAGCAACATCTGAAGTATGATATATCAGCTTGTTTGAATTTCCGCTGGCATCTTAATATTTGGATACATATTTGAAATTTACTTAGACATAAAATTAAAGGTGTGTACCACGCAGCAGATTTTCATGCACACCCCTCTTTTTAGCAATTATATTTTGTCTGAATAGACTTACATTTCAGTAATTACTTCCTTACCGCAGGAATAATCTGTCATATCCTCTTTGGAGTCGTGCTTTTCCCAGCCTCAAGAGACTAGGATAAGCGGCTGATTTTCCTGCGGAAGTCATTCCACATATCTGAGTATCCTTGCCGCTTTTCACTGCACCTGTTGTAATGTGCAATGAGGAAGTGAAAACTAGATGCACACTGATATGGGGTTTCAGATAGCGTGGCACAGAGAATTTTAAATGGGTATCATCCTATTATCTCTGATTCTTGGTCAAGACTAGAAACTTGGCAAACTCAGCCTGGAACTGGCTAATTCTAAATGAACCAGCCTGAAGACAGGAAGCAATTCAGCATATTAGAGCAGCTTTTTGCAAGTGCTAATTAACACAGTTAAAATTTTTTAAGAAGCAGTGTAAGCTAAGTAAAACAAACATGTTTCACGCACATTCTTCTGGTCATCTTTTCTCCTAGTTTCCACTCTCCCAGAAAGCTGTCATAAAAGGCTCCCTCCCTGGAGTCATGCCCTGTTTTAGCTCCGCTCATCTTCCCTCCCCCAGCCTGCAACAACACAGAAAAAAATTCTCCAATTCCTCTTCTCTAGCTCTTATGTGCCTGGCTTCTGCCCAACAATTTTATATCAAGGAAAATCCCCACTTAACTCTTTTCTTAGTCTCCACCTTTCAGACTTCTTCCTCTTGAAATGCTTTCCCTTCTGTCCTAAAATTTGCTTTGAATATGAAGAATGAAGAATATCATGAGAGAAAGAAAATAGAAGTCAGTAGAGGAAAACAATAACCAACCAACCACAACAAAAAAATGTGTATACAGCCAAAGATCCAAGGCAATGATTTCTGGGACCCCGTGAATCAAAAATAACAACAACAACTACAAAAATCAAGGTCTATATCACATGGAGACATTTTGAAGAACATGTTTTCTAAGTCACATGGACAAATGGGAGTTGAGCTTGAAGTAAGCTAATGAGGTCAATAGTATCACTTCCTAAGTTTAGAATTCAAGGACCAGAATACATACAATTTACTTTATACTAAAGGAAATATCAATTTTCAACAATTTTTCCAGTCAGTATTTAATGGCACAAAGTGGGAAGGCAACACCACACTATTAACAAATTTTCATTAGACACATTCTGAAGGTAAGGGCAGTCTACCAGAACAGTACCTGTGAAATGGTGGCCAAGATACTGTTGTTTTATAACTTTGCCATCTTAGAACCAGCCTTGGAAAAAGGTTTCTGAAATAAAATTATTTGTATTTCATTAGTAAGGAAACTATTTAATTGTCTCTCTTTTCCTCCTCCACAGTTTTTAATTCATTCTGCCCTGCTCAACATGAAGACGCATACACAGCTGAAATTGAAAAGCTATGCGTTTCCAAGCTCTGCAACAGCAACTAACCCCACAAAGCCAAAAGAGAACATGGTTCATATATTGGAATTCTCTAAATTCAATCTGTAAAAATGTGTAATGGGATACACATGCTTGGGTAATACACAGAAAAAAAAGAACATGATCAATTTACAAAACAAAAGCGGCTCTTGATAAGTCAGAAACATTTGGGTGCTTTCACACAGAGGAGTTTTACTTATACAATGCCATAATTATTTTCAAATTTCATGGAGCCATTATCCATATGATTTTGAGCTGAATGAGTCAGATTAAAAACTCCTTAATTATTCTTAAATATTAAAGTTTTGGCTGCACCAAACTCCCCCTGCGTCTGTTACCTAGCTCCACGTTTCTCTGGATTAACCGTGATTGTAAGGAAGGATTCTTGTAGAGCTGGGTGAAAGCAGCAGATACTGCTGCCTCCAGACCACTCTGCAGCACACAGTTCAGTAACCAGACACTGTCTTCACTGAGGACTACACATGCTTGTGACTTTCCAAAGTCCTCTTGTTTAGCAGAATATGGTTCAGGCCTGAATAAGAGCACTGGCTCTGCTGACCTGAGATGGGTTTAAATCATTGTTCAAGGCCCTGAAGTTCAGTTATCAATTTCCTCACTCACTATTGACCGTACATTGTTTAAACAGGTTTCTCCCCTCACACGTGCAGCTAACAAGAAGCGGGTATATTCCATATTGCACTTGCTGCAAACTATACACACTGGGCACTGGATAATAATGACCAGAAATCTTGCAGGATTTAATTTACAATCTTGCATGTTGTAAGCCCCTCAGGACAGGAAGCTCTCATGTTGTATATATCTGCAAAACAACATGCATACCTATGACACTGTATAAATAACAGAGGATCAGATTAAAAACATCTGTAGACACTCTGGCTGATCTATTGTCTTGCTGCCTGCTGTCTCCTCATAATTTTTGATGTCAGACAAGCCATTTCATGCAGCAGGATTGCTAGCAGTGCTGATGCAGCTACATATAAATCTGTAGCAACATGTTAACGAGAGACCTGATTAAAAGAGAAATTAAAAAATAATGGTAAGCTGTCCTTAAGGCATGACCTCCTGACAGGCTGCTGTTTGATTTTCGTTTACATTTTGCCAAAAAAGAGATAGGAAACATGGATGACTCAAACAAAACAGTTTTGGAAATGTGGTAGGAAGCAGCAAGGACAACATTTCTTTGATTCAAAACTAAGTCTGTTGTGATACAACTTTTCTCCAGCTGCCCAGAACTGTCAACATCTATTCATCTATTGTAAATTGCTTCTGTGAGAGTAAAAATAATGTATGTCCGCAACATGGTGATAGTCACAGAAGATACGAAGAGATTCACACACTGTGCAAGTATTGAGTATAGAAATAATGCTAAAAGGGAGACAGACTGTTATTGATACCAAGCAGGGAAGGGAACAACTACATTTCCAAGAGAGAGGCAAAGAGGAATCCTAAATTTAGAACAAAATTCAGAACTGAAGCCAAGATACTGTCACCACCAGAGCTGCGTGAACATCTCACAGAAAATCCTTCAACAGTGTTAAACTCAGCTCCTTGAGGTTTAGAAGAGGGAAACAAAATCATTTCCTTTAATCTGAATCTTCTCTGTGTCCTGCAAATCACTATCTAGAAATTAAAATTGGAAACACTTTTCCCTCTGCCCAGCTACATACTTTTATAAACTGATTTTAAGCCTCTTACATTGACTCCATAGTCCAACTTTTGGCAGCTGGTCACACTGTAGGTCTGCTGAATCGAACGAGCCTTGTATGTTTTTGCAGTACCTCAGGCTGCTTTCACAAAATACATGCGTTAATTAAAAGTCACTCCCTCTAATAAAAAAACTTCATTTTTGCCATGAGGAATTAAGAACAGTTCGAAAGACAGAGGAAAATGCCAGAAGTGTGAAACTGTATGCAAAATGTTTTATTCAAAATGAGAAAATACAAAGATAACCCAGTCAGATCATTTCACATGCAAGCGCTTCTCTCCACCTTTCCATATAATATTCTCAGACCTATCCACATCCATTCTTGTCCATTTTTTTCCTCTTCTCCCAGAAAGTAACTGATACAGTAATGATGCCTTCTACAGCTGTATTCAAAGCCATGGTGTTTTCTATTCAGCTTTTTCAACTCCTTTTCGAACAAAGGCTTTTAAACCTAATGAGAAAAAATGTTAGGGAGCAGAACACTTCTTTCTCCCTTTACTCTTCTGGGAAGAGGGGTGTGGGTACACACATACGTATGTATGAAGATGTACATACAGAACCCACACAGTTTCCAAGTGTAGACTATGTAAAGCACTTATTTACATTAATATGATTCTTTTTTTCTCCATGTCACAGGTCTAGATACCAGAGACTTTCATTCTGCAAAGACAGGATGCTCAGTTTGATCAGGACATTCACTTCCTAAACATTTCCCCCTCAAAATTTGCATTGTCTAAAAATGAAATCAGAAGGGGATCAAATTGTACTCCTGCCTGCTTTCCAACCAGAGGGTGCCAGTCCAGCTTGCTGGCAAAAGCTTAGCAGGTGTGAGACGTGTTGCAGCTGGCAGCATTTTATATGCTGCTGCATGACTGCAGTTATACTTAAACCCATCTTCCTCAACCTCCTCCCTGTGCCTAGGTAGGGACTGACAAGAAAAGTAAGCAAGAATCTTAGATAGCATATCGCTTACTATAAGAGATTTTTATTAAAACATGTGAACTGCAACAATAAAGCATCTTAATGATTGAAGATAGTATCAGGTTACTACTTGCACCAGTGAAAAGGATCAAGTCTCTGTCATGCAGTTCCTGCTGCTGCAGAAGCAATCAATAAGCAAAGGAAGAAGTAATGAAGGCAAATGAGTAGTTTTAAAGACATCAAAATCCAAGAGAATCCTAAATTCTGATCCCACAGCACAACACAACCTTTACAGCTACAGACACTGCTGTAGCTTTTACTAAAATCAGACTGTGCTTTTCAACTGTAGTTAGCATTGGGAGTACCACATATTTGGAAGAATTGCAAGCCATTAACTCTAGGCCTACTGATCTCTGTGGGTTCATCCTAGATGTGCTGCTGGTTTGCTCGCATACCATTTTGTTTCTTTTTCAAACCCCGGAGAAAAAGAAAGCTCACAATTTAGAATAACATTTTCAGGAATTCCAGAAACCATTTACAAGGACAGTAGAGCAGTTTTGTAACATGGTCTTATTTATAAGACACATACAAGTTCCTCTTTTGAAGTCAGGAGTTTAAACAAACAGATTCTGAATTGTCCCTTTTTTAAGGACTTGGGAATTTATTTCAATGAGAAGCACAAGCATATGTTTGTTCATTCTGGCTAACAAGATCTGAACCTTCTCTTCTATCTTTCTTTGGAGTTTAAGGACTCCTCCTTCATTGCATGACATTCACAAGTGATTCTGAATGCAGGAAGAAGAGCAGCTATGAAGTTTTTGGCCCAAACCAGGAACAGTTCCTACTGAACTTGGATGGTGATAAGGGGAAACAAAATGGAGCACAATCACCCCACATGCACAAACCTCAACAAAGTAATCTCTGTCAAAATAAAATAAAAATATTACACAAAGTTGTACCATTTTTTTCCAGGAGACTACTTAGGAGAGAACGCTGAAAGCATACTGGGGATAGGGGAAACTTACAGAAGCGTTGAGAATTTATTTTAACCTTTTGTTACCCCAATTATGAGTGATTTTTGTTTTGACTGAAGTTTTAATCTAAGTGAAGGTTGAAGAAGAACATTAATCAATCATCAGCCCTTTCTCCTCCTTTAAAAGCATTTAGAATTTTTCCATTTCCCTTCAGAATGGGAAGGGAAGAAAACTGAAAATCCTCTCTTAAATCAAGCTTTTCAGCTAGGGCTTCTTACCAGTTGCCTACAGCTCTTTCCTAAAAAAGAGCAGGAGGAGAAAAAATCAGGGTTTTGTATAGTTTTGAAAGAGTATCCTCCCTGTCCTTCCTCTATTACTCATTTAGAAAGAGCTTCTCAACCAGATTATCAAGTGATTTAGAACAGTTAACCACATGCATTCATTCATTCATTCACTCAGCCAATCACTAATGGAGCTACAGTCACTTAAAAGAACTGAAAATCTGACTCCCCATGCCTTTTACCTTTGAAGTTCTTGATAAAGGGGTCCTTTTTATGGAGTTGAGGCATGGAATAATTGCTATATCACTTCCATTTTGCCTTCGCGCTCTGCTTCTGCAAACCAGCTCTACTCTGTACTGTGGCAGTATTTTCTGTCATCTTGTCATTCTTCATGTGACTTGACATGCATCATCTGCTTGCATTATTAATCCAGGAATGCAAGGCAAAAAGTTTAGCTGGTGAAAGGTTTCTGCCTTTTTCTAGGCCTGTAAAAGGCCACTGTATAAGCAGAGAAAGCAAACCAAAAAGTATCCCAAGGATGAGTTTCATTTCCCTCAGTCAAAATGCATAATCATTCCCATTCAACATGAGTACAGTTTAAACATACAAAATGCCACAAAAATGCATAGAAAACTGTAACACATACTCACTATTAGCAGTAAACGATGAAAAACATCTGTGTATGAGGATACATGACATGAAACACAAGGAGTCATGTAAACAATGCTCTCTGATTTACCCTAATACTATGAATTGCAGGGTGAAGGCTTTTAGTCAGATGGCCTCTAGCGACAGCCCTGTTGCCAAGGAAGCAAACACACAAACTTTTTCTTGATAAAGACATGATACAGTCTATGTCATAAAAAGAACCACCTTTTTGCACCTCTGTGGCACAATGTTTCTATTCATCATTGCCTTATGCATGCAAAATTATAAAAGCTTTGATAGTTTCAGTCCCACTTGTTCTAGTGCCCACTTCGGGTGGGTAAATTTACCTACTAACTTCCAAAACAGAGAGAATGGTAGGCACCAAAACTTGAATGAGATTCATGTAAGGATTTCCCTATGAACCATGCCTCCAAAAGGAGCACAGTAAGCTCACAAATCTGACTTTATTTTCATATGATATATAAAACACGAAGATAGCAACGATAAATCTTCTGACAGAAAAAAAGTAAACATAGCAGTTGATTCAGCCTGTTTGCATCTCTCCTTGCAGCAAAGAAAGAGGGAATTCTCAGATACAGCACAGCAACATTTGAGGGAGAGCTAACAATACTACAAAATAAAGATGGAATGAATAAAAGCAAAAGCTCAGTGCCACCCAGTTCCTCTGCACTTCACAGTTAACGAGACTGTAACTGCTTAACTGCAATTTCACCAAAGAACAGAGACTGCCAAAGCTGTACACAGTGATAATTCCTGGGATCTTTAATGACAAGTTTCCACACAAAACATGGGACAACACACGCTGAAGTATCACAAACAAAGAAAACCAAAACGTGAGTAGCCAGCCTACTAGGATGAAAAATAATTAGCCAGATGAAAAGACTTTGATGGATATTGCAAGCACATAAGAAGGAGGGCAGAGTACAACTATGCAGGTTTACAGCTTCGTACTGGAAGTACACCACCATGATATGCAGGATCATACAACTGTACATGCTGCATCATGTTGTTGAATACTAAGTCTAGTCCAAATTTTGCACCTTCTAGATCCAAAAACAGAGTTGAGCCATCACCATGAAAAGTAAAGGAGATTTCCCGACTTCTGTTCTTTCCCACCAACATTTGCATCATAGGCTCTTTGAATTTCCGAGCATACTTTTTTCTGGTATATTACAACAAAAATCCAGAGGCATTTTGAAGAATTTTATTCTGTAAATGCTCATACAAATAAGACTTCTAAACAGCAGTTTAAGCACCCTAAATCTGTTCTACCCCTTAGTACACCAGATACACAGTCAGTGATATTACTGCATGAGCACAGGGCAAACCTTTCCCACACCGACTTATTTTTCCTCAAAAAAAAAAAAAAAAAAAAAAAAAAAGCTATGTCCTATAACAGTGTCCCAGATCCCTGTGACAAACTACTATCCCCCAGTGTCAATCAGTTTTAAAAAGACAGCAATAAACCCCAAAGTTTGCTAGTACAAAAGCTTTTTCCATAATATTTAAGAATCGCATGTTATCGAGGATTATTTTGGAAATTATTCATAACAAAATAGCAAAACACAACCTTGGACATACTTGCAGGAGTATGGGCTGCACATGTAAAAATAACTACACACAATAGAAAGGATGGGAAGTAGGAAATGATATTTCATGGGAAAATGACCAAGTACAGAGCAGCTAGGACAGGCTGGTATCAGGCTTTGCTTTAGTACTAAGGGTGGGGTCAAGAGATACATAAACTAACAAGGAGGGACTCCGGCTGGCAGCTAAAAGCAAGTATTAAACCAAACAGGCACAGAATTTAGAATCACTTCAGTATGATAGCGCAGAAAGACGAGGGCAAAGGAACAGACCATCTTCGGGTATTTGAACAGTATCAGAAGCCAAATGACCCCTCAGAACTACCATTTCTTTGGCTGTAGCAACAAATGTTCCTCCCATTACGTACAGTACACAGTCACAGGTTATGAAGAAAACAGTAAGGTAGAAGAGACTACGTGGCAAACCAGGGTTCTGTTCTACACCATCACTTGATTTTTTTGCATAAATGCCTCAACCTCAGCTATACTTATTGACATACACAAATAAGTCAATGCAACAATAAAACCTTTGTTTCAATGATGGGGTGCAGATTCAAGAATAAACCAAGCATAGTATTTAAAGTAACAGAACTGATTTATCAACCACTGACAAACCTACTCAGGAAAGTTTTATGTAGGTCAAGATCTACTGTTTCTCTATTTTTGAAGTACTATAGCAAAAAATATATATATATAATTTTGGATTAAATTATAATTTCCCTCAGCAGACAGCTAGCATTTGCTTAGAATAGTAGCATCCTCCACTCTTTGTGAGAAAGCACCACTTCTGGATGTTGATCATTCTGGATATGATTATTATGGATATACTGGGAAAGGTGACAATGAGTAGTTTGGAAGATCTATGTTTCTTTCACAGTATATCAATGGCTAAAATGGTGGACTTAAGAAATGCTTTTCAATAGATTATGGAGCTCATTAAATCCTACTGTGACAGCACTTGCAATCACTCACTTCCTTCTAAAATGAAGTTTGTTTTAGAGCAAACTATTGAGTTTTGGTGTGGACATGACTCTTTCCCCAAAGAGTCTCACCTGCGAGGAAGGAGCTCAGAAGCCACTGCCAGAAGAAATCCATGCTTCAATCACTGACCCATTCTGATCAAGACCAAACGGATTCTCAAAACAGAACATTTGTGGGACGAGTTTTAAAAACTTCAAATTGTGAAAGTATCTCTGCTTACACACTGTGCTGAAAAAAGTCAGACTTGGCACGTTTCTCATTAACTGTACTAAAGCAGCTCAATTTCCCTAGAAACCCCCAGTTTCTCCTCTGAAACAGGGTAATCTAGAAGGCCCCTAATTTTAGCTCTTCACTCAGAAAGGGTAGCACATGCATAAGTAGTGCTAAGTGAATGCTGCTGAAATGTCTATGATTATGTGGAACGCTAAAGCAAATTAGCTTTCCTGGCATTTACAACATCATTAAAATCTTCAGAATAACATCTAAAAGCAAGGAAGTCTCATAGATATTTGTATAATGCATTTTACACATGCAACATTCGCGTAGCCATCTTAAACATCTGTCAGTGAAGTCAAGTGACACGAGGTTTTCTAAGAGCCCAGTCACATAACTCATTTCAATCTGGCTGTATTAACACCACCACCACTAAAAAGAAAAAAAAAAAGTAAACAAAAGAAAACCTAACAAAAAAAAAGCAGAAAACAGCAACAAAACCCACCAATATGCTGTCTACCAGTTAACTGTAAGCCAACATTTGCACATTTGCAGAATAACCCCAGAACCTAGACACCAACAGTTTTTTAAATTTGTTACTACTTCTGAACAGGAAGTAGAACAGGCCAAATATATTACATAGTTTATCTAACACTCTTTATAACAAATGTCATATTTAGAGAAGTAGTGCTGTATGCTTTCCTGATTTTCTCATTTTCAGGCAGATTAAATTACTTTCGAATTGTTTGCTTGTTTGTTGAGAACAGCTTTCAAGATGAGGTAATTAAAGGAAACCTATCAATTTAGTATATATTTTCAAGTTAATAATGTTGACATACTGTTCAAATAAACCTCCAATTTACTACAATCTGTTTTTAGACAAGCCCTCCATTTTAACCTCCAAATGGAAGGAAAACTAAGTGACTTCCCTCATCTCACTTAATAGAGAACATATGTTCAAAGATAATACTGAAGGCTTGTTCTGAGAAGCTCCGTTCCTCCTCCGACAGAGATGCAGTGAGCTTCCACAGTAACACTGATACATAATGAAAGTACACGCTGCCATAATCTCATGCACTGTAGAGGTCACTTCAAAAAAAAAAAAAAAAAAAAAAAAAAAAAAAAAAAAAAAAAAAAAAA
>NC_048896.1:60615957-60726733 GCF_011077185.1 Oxyura jamaicensis
AACACACCTGTCTTTAAAAACACCCCCCCCACACCCCCCCCCCCTACACGACGCTCTTCCGCTCTCTCTACTTCTGAGAGGCGAGGGGGGGGCAGACGCAGTGAAACGAACAAACAGGTAAATCTCCAGTTGGCTGTAAGGTCAGAATGAGAGCCCTCTCAATCCTAAATCTTCAGGGTGGGAAGGGGGAAGTAGCCAAGGGACAGAGAAAGGATGGAAAGAAGGGGTCTATACTATCATAAGTGTCACAAAGCTTGAGAAGCAGCTCTGAAATAGAATCAAATTTGAAATCTTTGCATTACAAACTCTCTGGAATAATTCCAGGTGGAAATGCTACAGTAAAATTAACAGTAGATATTTATAAAATAAATGAAAGTTATGTACATTATTTTTATTTGATAGCTGGTACAAAGGATGCCATAGTCAATTGCTTCTCCAGGTTTCATCATTTTAATACACAGAAGAAGGTTACACCTGCAAAGACCACCATAATTGCCACTGGAAAAGTCAACTTGCATTCCTTGAAGCCCAGTCCATTCTTTTGTCTGTTCCACCATGCCTATGAACAAGACAACACTTTAAACCACACCAAGAACCAAAGCAAAGCCACTTCATGCTACTGCACAAAATACCATGCCATCAGACCACTAAGATGGGGGCCCAGTACAATCACTAGCATCCAGTTATAAAGAAAAACAAACATCCATCACCAGACATTATTAACATGTAGCTGCAGATTTATCTGATCTTAAAGTCAGGCCACATCAAACCTTTCACGTTCCACCATATCAAACAATGACAAGAATCACTGAACTATTCTTTAGCATAATTCTTCAGTCGTCTTTGACATGCTCTGTGTCATAGCCGCTTGCCTAAAACCAGTAGATGCTACTTGTCAGTTATGAAGAAGCAACAAATCTGCATGGTCATGTGAGGAACCTGAGAGCTACATCCTCTGTGGGTTCTGCACAAATCATTCATTCATCTCACAAGTATGCAAAGTTACGTTCCACAGCATATGTTTTTGTCCTTGTATCTACAGCCAACACCAATTGCACAGATATCCCAAATCCTGAAAACCTGCAGCAAGTAAGGGTAAGCAAGTAGATCATGAAAGAGTCATAGGCTGTACTGAATAACAGTCACCTAGCCATCCTGAGCAAATAAATAAAAATTCAAACAAACAAGCCTGCACACAAATGTTTTGCAAAGCGCTGGCCATAGCTGCATTTGGAAATAAGCTTTTCATGGTGAACAGGGAAGCTATCCTTAAATCACACAATTCTTGGGCATAAATCTACATAAATCATAAGCAAGAACCCATTCTTTGGTAAGCCCTTAATACATTTCCACATATCAGGCCACGAGGCCTAGTGGACACCAGTGCTTTCTCTGCTTTGCCAGCTCTCTCAGGACATTCTGTCTGTGACACAGTTGTGGTGGAGTAGCGCTTGACTTTTTTAATTTGTTCATTTTCAAATAGACCAAAATCCTTTTCCTTACTTATACATATGAAAAAAAAATCCCAAATTGCAGGGTTTTTCCTTGTTATTTGTTTTTGGTTGGTTGGCTTGCATAGGTATTTTATGTAAAAAATATCCCAGGCAGCACTACATATGCTGTTGACAGAAGCCCCACCTTAAAATGCTAGCAGCAGTGCCCCTGGCTTTACAAGGGACTGTGGTGCACATTTCAAAGGTAAGGGTGACAAATTCAACCTGTGGTACCTAAGGCTATGTCTAGACACCAAAACATGGACATAAACGTCCACATACATGGTGTGATTTCCAAAAGACCCAAAGTCTGTTCTAGCCAAGGGGCTCCCTAACGTGCACCCACAGCTAGACTGTAAATGGTTTGATTGTCTGAAGTGCATGTGCAAACCACTTCCATTTAATGCAGTGGGAGCAGCTGTGGAACTCCAGCTTATAAACCTAGTTACCAAGGGTTTTACTTGAAATCATGGGGCATTCTCTGGAAGAGGTATTTGTTTGTTTGTTTTTGCACAACCTACCACTGTCTGAAAATAACAGAAGAGGTGTGTGAGTTAAGTCAACCATGAGAAGTGGCTTTGTTTTTTTGTTTTTTGTTTTTTTAAAGTTTGGCAAGAAAAATAAATACTATACTAGAACAAAACACAGCACTTGAGCTTTCCTTCCAAGAATTAAATTTACAAAACAATATCAGGAGAAATATCTTTTTACTCAATACTTAAGTAAATTGGACAGTCATACAGTCTCAAAACCTCTCTTTGCTCAAGATCTGAACTCCTACCCGCCTGCTGCTGTTCCCATGCACATCCTAAATATTTATAACACAGCAAGAATGACAACTTGTTCATGGTTACGGAATCCTAAGCATGGACATCACAGAAAAGGAGACACTTCAGTTATGTTTAACTTGTGTTTTAAACAGAAGAACCCAAAGCTTCTACAGCATTTTATACACAAACCCTTGCTCCAGGAGAGATTCGGTGCCAGATGCAGATCACAAGAAAGAAGATGCCTAGCCAACCCCTTCTGCAGTTATAACCAAAGCTGCAGTCTACGTGAATTGTGCCTACTCAGACCAATTCCTCAGCCACATAAATCTTGATACTTAAGAGACAGCATAAGACAGACAAGCAATCCTGAACTCCCTCTGAGAAAGCTGCTATGAAAACAGAGGTTCAGAAATGAAGCATTCCACATGTTTTATTCCACATTTCTATGCCAACATTTTATGCATCTCCCTGAAAGGTTACAACCTAAAATTTAGAAATTAGACCACAGAAATGAAAGCCTGCTGAGTAACAGTTTACAAAAGCAGCTTATCTGTATATTCCAAACGGCACTTGCAGTTTCTAAAGTCTTGCACTCATGGTTTGCTTTTTTCATGTTCAGGCATATTGCAAAATAATTTAACATCTAAGGTGTTTTAGTCTGTCTCATTGCTTGGAAATCTTCACAGGTCAATGTACAATCAGTTGTCTGGGCTCAGAAAGAAAGCTTCCAATACTTGGGTATGTAGGAGATTAACCACAGAAATTTCTCCCATCAGGATGACTTCCTAAAGAGGTAATCTGTAACCCCAGCTGGTTTGTGAGAGACATTTCTTCAAAAATACAAAATTATGTACCATTAAACAAGAGCCCAAAGAGTTCCACAAACATGCAATCCTGATAAATACATGAGGTAGAAAAATAATATTTTAAAATATTTCATAAATAGCATATAGGAATTGCAGATCAGTTTAAAATAGAGTTGCTGTAAAGCACCTTAGGAAGTTACAGCTCAAACACAATTTATGATTTTTTTCCTCATCCATTTGAGAAAGATTTTTGTTTTAACAGAACTATTTCCAGGCTGTCCCTATAAAATGGATCCGCCTGGCATCCTGGATTTTACACAGCTCAACACAAACAAAGTTAGGAGTAAGGGAGGAATTCTGCTAGCTTCAGCTGCCACTGTATGCAAGTTGAGAAGCTATTTACTCTGTTGTTCTGAACATTTGAAGGCTTGTAGGGATAAAATCCTGGCAGTCAGCAATTTAGCTGCAGATATTTTACATATGAGTCCTTATTTATATTCTACCCTGACACAAAGTAAGCAACAGAAAACATGAAGCGAGCTGTAGGCAAACAGTACTACGTCACGTACAGACAAGCACCATCTCCGTTATCAGGAGGACTAAAGTGTTCTTTGAATCCTTCACACTTGTAGAGAGATCCCAGGTACTCTTACTGCCAGAGTCAAGTGTTCCCAGGATCCAAGAGCTTGCTCCCTTTGGGAACTGGTCATATACTAACTAACAGTTGCAGAGCGCTGTTCCAAATCTGTTTTTGCCAAATGGCGTGGTGCGACTTCAGAGACTTAAGGAGTACTTTCAAGAGAACCGGGAGTCCTGTTGTTTCACCAAGGATTCTTTCCATTCTCTCTAGATACCTGAATGTATCATAACTACACTCTGAAGTTCAAATAAATTAATTGAGAGATAAAAGACGTTCATCTCTATTTATAATGTATTCATGTGTAGAGCCATTTTAATTAGTTATGTCAGACTATTTATTTTGTACATATAAATATGTAAACATTTTAAGCAGCATAATTAAGGTGAGAATTATTTTCTTCTTATTTAAATTCATTAAGGGAAATTAAAAAAAAAAAGACACCAGTAGAGTCTTTGAAGATCTGGGGCCCAGTGCTTACAGATGCCTGTTAGAGAATACCATGGTTTATAACTAGTAGTCAAAATGTTAATTTAGATACTCCAGAAGAGACACAGTAAACCTACAGCTGATAATCAGATCTAAATTTTCAAAAAGTGACAGTATAATGCAAAGTACACTTTTCTGTCTTTTCTGTCTTTACACTTTTACTGTCTTTTAGCTGACCATTAGGAAATATTTGAACATGAAAGCTTACAGTACTCTTTTGAAAGCTGACTAATAGTGATTATTAGGAATTATCCATATTATTCATTCCATTATAAATTTGCCTATATATATATATAAAATTTTCATTTAAAAAAATAACAAAAATGAGGAGTAAGTTATAAGCTTTAGCTTAGGTGGCCCTGTCATTCTTTTCTGCACAATACCAATACAGACCCAACTCTCCCCATCCCTTGCTCTCCCCATGCACTTGCTGTTACAGCGAAGCTGCAGGATGAGCTCGGCTGCAGGCTCTTCTGACTTGGAGATCCAGCAAGACCTCACATCATTTTGGAATGAGGCCTTCTTGCCTTTCTCATTTTACCAGCCCTAATATAACCACAAGGTTATTGTCCACTCTCAAACTAAGATTTGGCCCTTCAACACTGTGTCACGCTAAGTAGGCCATTCCTCTTTAACAAGATTACCCTTTGATTACCTCTTTGGAAGGCAATAGATCAATCGATATTAATGAAATCATTTAGACAGAGGCTTTAGTATCCAAATGTATGTATTCCAAATTGAATTTCACTTTTACCTTTAAGTTCTTTAATATTTTTAGCAAGCAGTCTGTAGATGTGAGTAGCTTGTTAGGTGCCAATTGCTTCATTACAAAATATTAATCACCTTTATGGTTTCTTTATACCAGTGCATACGTAGAACTGATTTAAAATGTGGACAGTAGGATTAGAAAGGACTGATTTTCTATAGCTTTAGCACTCACAGCTGACTTCTCGCAGATCTACGAAAGCACTAATCTGACAGAAAAGATCAGGGCATTCATACCACTGCTGCCACCTACAGATTATCTAATAACTACTGAAAGTTGAACTGACACTACCACATTTCCCCGGTGAGATTACTGATAGGCAGGGGAGATGGACTGTATTTTCACGAAGCTCACAGAAATCAAGTACCTCGAAGACTGATCTCCCTCATCAGCTTCAGTTGAAATTTATTAATGGGTTTAAAAGTTGTTAAGGGAGGCACAGACACCAAGAGATTACACACAGTCTCATTTCCTAAAGAAACAAGGTTTGCTCTGTTTAGTTTATTATCACATATATGTCCTGCAATAGGTTTCATCAGATGGATTATTATAACATCACACTGCAACATTTTTCCAACAGTACTTACTTGGAAGGGAAAAACAGAGTCTTGTCAAGTGAATCTGACCTAGCAAATTAGGAAATCTCACAGGGCCCCATTCAACAAACATGGACAACTTTTGAATTCCTTACTCTTAAGGAATCAAATTACCCTCAGCAGGATTATTCAAGACACTGCATGCTGGCTGTCCTACAGGTATTTGCTGTTTCACCCTTAGCTGACAGAAACCTTCACAGAATCACAGAATTTTCACAGAATTTCTAGGTTGGAAGAGACCTCAAGATCACCAAGTCCAACCTCTGACCTAACACTAACAGTCCCCACTAAACCATATCCCTAAGCTCTACATCTAAACGTCTTTTAAAGACCTCCAGGGATGGTGACTCCACCACTTCCCTGGGCAGCCCGTTCCAGTGTCTAACAACCCTTTCGGTAAAGAAGTTCTTCCTAACATCCAACCTAAAACTCCCCTGGCGCAACTTAAGCCCATTCCCCCTCATCCTGTCACCAGGCACGTGGGAGAACAGACCAACCCCCACCTCGCTACAGCCTCCTTTAAGGTATCTGTAGAGAGCGATAAGGTCACCCCTGAGCCTCCTTTTCTCCAGGCTGAACAAGCCCAGCTCCCTCAGCCGCTCCTCGTAAGACTTGTTCTCCAGGCCCCTCACCAGCTTCGTAGCCCTTCTCTGGACTCGCTCAAGCACCTCCACGTCCTTCTTGTAGCGAGGGGCCCAAAACTGAACACAGTACTCGAGGTGCGGCCTCACCAGAGCCGAGTACAGGGGGACGATCACCTCCCTAGCCCGGCTGGCCACACTGTTTCTTATACAGGCCAGGATGCTGTTGGCCTTCTTGGCCACCTGAGCACACCGCTGGCTCATATTCAGCCGACTATCAACCATCACTCCCAGGTCCTTCTCTGCCTGGCAGCTCTCCAACCACTCATCTCCCAGCCTGTAGCTCTGCTTGGGGTTATTGCGCCCCAGGTGCAGGACCCTTGGCCTTGTTGAACTTCATGCAGTTGACCTCAGCCCATCGGTCCAGCCTCTCCAGATCCTCCTGCAGAGCCTTCCCACCCTCGAGCAGATCGACACACATACCTAACTTGGTGTCATCTGCAAACTTACTGAGGGTGCACTCAATGCCCTCATCCAGATCATCAGTGAAGATATTGAAGAGGACCGGCCCCAGCACCGAGCCCTGGGGAACGCCACTAGTGACCAGCCTCCAACTGGATTTGACTCCATTTACCACGACTCTTTGGGCCCGGCTATCCAGCCAGTTTCTAACCCAACGAAGCGTGCGCCAGTCCAAGCCAAGAGCAGCCAGTTTCTTGAGGAGAATGCTGTGGGAAACAGTGTCAAAAGCCTCGCTGAAGTCAAGGTAGACCACATCCACAGCCTTTCCCTCGTCCACCCAGCGCGTCACTTTGTCATAGAAGGAGATCAGGTTCGTCAAGCAGGACCTGCCCTTCATAAACCCATGCTGACTGGGCCTGATCGCCTGCTTTCCCTGCAAGTGCTGCGTGATGACTCTCGAGATAATCTGCTCCATGAGCTTCCCTGGCACTGAGGTCAAACTGACAGGCCTGTAGTTTCCCGGGTCAGCCCTCCGGCCCTTCTTGTAGATGGGCGTCACATTTGCTAGCCGCCAGTCAGCTGGGACCTCCCCCGATAGCCAGGACTGCTGATAAATGATGGTAAGCAGCTTGGCCAGCACCTCTGCCAGTTCTTTCAGTACCCTTGGGTGGATCCCATCCGGCCCCATCGACTTGTGCACATCCAAGTGCCGTACCAGGTCACCAACCATTTCTTCATGGATAGTGAGGGCCACATCTCTCTCCCCATCCCCTTCCACCAGTTCAGGGTACTGGGTATCCAGAGAACAACCGGTATTGCTGCTAAAAACTGAGGTGAAGAAGGCATTAAGCACCTCCACCTTTTCCTCATCTCTTGTAACTAAGTTTTCCCCTTACAGATTACCATTTGATTGTTATTCCACTTACTTGTTATCCTATGTCAAATCCTATTCCAGGCAGGTAAAATCAGCTTCTTCAGATGTCTCAACGCCAAGCATCACTTAAATAAATAAAAAAAAAAAATCTAAAAGTGTAGAAAACCACAAGTTGTGTGAAAATGTTGCTAGGACAAAAGTGGCTAATTAAGTGGAGTAAAATGCACCAGTCGCCAGTGGTGACAGTGGATTTAACATATCTTTCTCAGGCATGGAATGTAGCTCTTCATAAAGACAGTAAAATAGCCTTCTCTGCAGTTTCTTGTCTCTATCTTCTCTTTATAATTTGACCCTAGCAGCAAGTACTTTCTACCCTAAACCCAGATTACTCTGGAACCATTATGTTCCTGAATCAGTAGTATTATCCTCCTTTTTAAGATCATCCACATATGCTTAGCACAGTTTTAAGTGACCTTAACAGAACTTTAAGTGAATAAACGTAAGAATCAAGTACTGAGTCCAAAACACATCCTTCTTCATTTCATTTCGGACTCCTAGTGGTACCAGTCCTTTATGCCTCCCTTCTTGTTTTCCTTTTCTGAGCAGTCATTGCACTTCTCTGAGCCATAGAAAGCTGCCTTCTCTGCAAGCTGCCTGGCAGCTGTTGATTCTGTAGCAAGCTGTAAAGCTTGTGGACAGCAGTGTCCAGCATCCCCAGGCAGCATGCAGAGCCAGACATGCCCATACCTTGCAGCATGAGGCAGATGAGTCTCAGGCAGCCTTTTCACTGTGTGCAAGGGGTGCCATCTTAACACAGTTCTGAAGGCTGCTTGAGAAATCTGACATCTACTAAATTCCTGGTGCACTGAGATTCCAATTAGTTTATTTCACTTTCTTAACTGACAGCACCTGGCCTCCTGGCAAACCTTCTTCAGGTAAGCTTCACCCGGGCCATTCCTGAAGAAGCTACTTCATGCCTTTGCCATGAAAGGAAGCTTCAGCAGTCAAGGATTCAAATTTTGTTCCATTACCAATTGTACTGTAGCCATTTATCAGTGATACATTTAATGAGGTCAGTGTAACTCAGCATAATGTACTCCTAAATATATTTAATATTGATTTCTTCCACTTCACTGGCAGACTAATGCTGGAGAGACCTCCAAAACACTAATTCATTTTCCAGGTACTTTCCTCTTCCTGAAGTTGTATCCAACAGAAAGACTAAGAAAATTTAATCTATCATCTCAAAAAACATATTCTGTATCCAGATGTTCTACTGTTTGCTTCCTGGTATCCTCTGTCACTTTCTTCACACTATAAAACCTGGCTCCAGGCTCCTTACAGCTATTTGCTTTGACATTAAACTCCCTGTTCAGCACTTGCCTCGCCTTTCAGGTGTCGTCAGTGAAGAGTCTACTTTTCCTCAATGGCAGGCCAAATCAGTCCTCATCCAGTTGACTGTGAGGACACGTAAAGCTCAGAACTGCTTTCCTCAAATACTCACACAAGTGTTTTTCCCAGGAAACCTTATCATTAATTTTGTAGTTTCTGGCTAAAACATGTCAGCTAGCATCTGTTCTCAAGCCTGCACAAAACATACTCCCTATTTTTTACAGATGGTATCTTATTCCTTTTATCAGCCTTTGTAAGAGATTACACATTTTCATCAAGTTTCAACAAAATGTTGAAGTAAACTGACCAATGTATTTCAGCATTTCTCAGACAAAATAGCAACATAACTGGGAAGAATCTTTCCTACAAAACATCCCAATCCCTACGTATGTTACAACCCAATTTAAGGTTTGGTTTTCTATAAGGCTATTAAATGGTACAAAAACCAACAACAAAAAACTCACTTGCACATCTTATTTTTTTCATCCCAAAAAGGAACTCTGGAATAGAAAGGGATCATTCAGAAACAGCTATACTAGCACACAGTTTTCTCTAAATATAATCATAAGCATGACTTAATTTTGAGTACTGAAGATAAAATTTCCAGTCAGGAAATACAGATGACCAAATCAACAGTAATGCCAATTTTGATGTTCTTTATGCATGTTATATTTTCCGTATCATTTGATGTGTTAAAATAAAATATGAATTAGAAATATAGAGTCAATGCAACCAAAGCAGCTTTCTGAACCCTTCCTCTTTTACTTTTTCAAGCATACTTTACTAATTACATGTTAAATTATATATCTTTAATATAAACTAGGAGTTTTCTCTCCTTGTCTACTAATTCCAGTGTATTTAATTAGTTACATTGATAGAGGCTTGGCTGCACAGGAAATGTGGATTGGTCTTAATGAGAAAGCAATAAGCTTCCAAAGCTCTCTAATAAATTGTTCTGAAAGCACACTCTGCTTTTCCCCAAATGTCTATCCTTTACCTCTTTCCAGCCTCTTTTAACTGCACTCTCCTTCCATCTTATAGCTTACTCTTAAATATTTCCAAAATGATCTCCTAGTAAAAAAGCAGTCTAATATTTCACAGGTGCACTCATCCTCTCTAGGGTAAATGTATCACCCTGTCATCACCATGGTCAACACATTCCTCACAATCACATTATCAGCTGCTTGTGTTGTTTCTGTCCTTATGGGGTGGTTGGGAACGCACTGAACTGCTGTGTGAAAGATTTCCAGGTGCAAGGTTATAGCTTTGCATCTGTTTTTCTTCTCGTGAGAGTTTTTTCTCCAATCTTTATAGGATTTCCATGTGCCCTTATTATGTTATCACTAGCATATGAATTATACACAGCCTTTTTAAAGTAGACTTAATACTATACAGAACGAAAGCAACATTGGATTACAAGATTAAGGTGATTTTACCAGGATTTCTTTAATATAAACAGTATAAATAAATTAGTCCAGCCCTATACTTCGCTATGATTATGCTACCCAGCATTGTCACCTATCCTTCACTGCCTTTTAACTTGTAGTTACTTATCTCCAAAACTTCTTTTACTTAAAACCCAAGAGCTATCTTCATTTTAAATAGGTGTAAAAGGTAATCATCACTTAGACAAGTCTGTACAGAAATTGCCAAATGACTTCTAAGAACAACAGCAGTTTTACGTTTCATCAAAAAAAAAAAAAAAAAGAGAGAGAGAGAGAGAGAGAGAAAAGAAGCAAAAATGCTTAACCCTCTAGAACTTTAGTGGCAGTTGGGTCCACATATGGACCTTTCTTCAAGACAGGAAACAAAAGATCTATTCATAACTGAATTTTAGGGAAGGCGCATCTGCACTCAGATGTGCATTGCCTCACACATGTCAGACTATTTTAACTCTGGAAAACTCAAAGCACACTGGAAATCCTGTAATGCTCTCATGGAAAATATGACTTTGCAAGCAGTGATTCTTATTTTCCATAGCTACATACCTGGGTACATTAGGGTTTTTGCTTTGGCTACCAAACTCGTAAGGATTTTCACATAACTTTTGCTGATTATATATTAACTTTATCATCTCAGGAGACATCATGGCCAAAAGATTTCCTCTGGTCCACCCACCAGGAATACCTGTGTATGTAGATGTACAGCTCTTCTGTATCTGACTCCAAGACTGCATGTTCCCTGCTAGTCCTCCTAGAGAGTTTAACCTATCCCAAAGCACAATCCCAGCAGTAGAGTAATACTTTTCTAGATTACAAAGAATGAGGGAAAATGACACTGCAATTACAGGTGCAGAACTAGGCTATTAAATCTCATTATACAGTAGGGACAGTCAGCACAGAAGATTAAGACTGAAATCCTGAAGTGTATTAAAAAAGAAAATCTGATAATAAACTAACAGCAATATATACACATACCTTTTACTTCCAAACCCTATGTATTTCACTTGATGCAAAGCAAAGGGATTGTTATTCCACCTGAATCTACTTTTAAAGGGTTCCTTCCTATCCATTTCAGCACTAACTGCAAATTTCCATAATTAAATAGATAAATGGATCTTTAATGACAAATTATTATGCTTTCTCACTGATTTTTTTTTTCCCCATCACATCACAGTCTGTCCATTTACTTCTCTCACCTATAACATATAGTTTGTTTAATGATATTCTTTCTTCACTGCATGCATACGGTAGGTGAGTATAAAGCATTGGCCTTCTCCAATATCTCCAAGCACTTTCGTTTTACCAAAATGATTCACATACTTAAGGTTAAAGGTGAAGATTCTGAAATTATCTTGTAAGCAGCCCAGAATTTGAGGCACATCAGAACAACCAATCAAATTCTTTTGAAAAGTCAATGCATACTTTAAAGTCCCTCCAGTGAATATAGGAGACATGCTTATGATTTGTAGGTAGCAATCCTTGCATCTCTTGTCACTCAGCTAAACAGCACAAGCATTTTTAGTAGCAGTTACATTACAAAACAAGGCTCAATTAGAATTAGATCATGCCAAAACTGGAGTCCAGAAGATTTATAGTCTGCCAGATTGCATATGATACTCCTGTTACAGCTAACACACAAGCCAAGTTCCAAAGAATACGTTCATAGAAAACGTTTTGAAATCCTATAATATTAACCCAGATCTGGATTTCAGACTGTTCTATTGCTCCCTGACAAACAGCTTACTGTTACAATACCAATTGTGGTGCTTTTAAATTAGACTACATGATCATATTTTTACTATAGTTTCAGGGAAACCTCATAGGAAGCCTTAGCCACTGAAGAGGAGAGAAAGGATTTGTCCACAGAGATTTATTTTCTCCCAGGACAGATACAGCTTGATCAGTACTCAGTATCAGTGAAAAAGACACTTGACTTATGAAACATAGATAAAATAGCCAAAAAATATATATAAAAATTATTTAAGTGCAATTATTAATTTTAACTACAAAAGCATTTTGGAGACTCCTCAATATTAGAATAATTTGAAGCAAAAAAGTAGAAAGGACTACATTCTGAATGGAAATAACAAAATCAAACTTGTACAAATGTATTAATTTAGTTACAAATTAAGAAAAAAAATAAAATGAAAGTACTATAAATTTAAGAAGAATATGCTATGCATATAAGAATATTACAATAAAGCAGTTGAACATTTACATGGAAAATTAAAATTAGCTTCAACAATGGACTTCTGAATAGCTTTCCAAAGGACACGTAAGTAATATTAAAATCCACTTTCTGTTTTTTGTGGCTACAATCCATTACAGAATATTTTCTAGCAATATAACCACAAACTAAATTTCTTAGAGAATAATTTTGTTCATTTTGCCCTTGATTCCCTATCAGGGCAAAGATGCTGAGCTCTAACAGTGAGAAGCACCGTAACAGGCAGGTGATATTGATTTAGTTCTCCTCAACTGACCAGTGAATATCTTCAACATGTAACACATTGCTTTCTTAGCAAGCACAACTTCACTCTCACAGACAAAATAACTTACCAGGTTCTGAAGAAAAAAATGAGACCTCACATTACACTGTTTTGTATGAAACTAACCTATGTTGATTTTTAGCTGTTCAGGAGAGGCTCTTATTCCTGTTATCCATTCTCTTGAAACTCTGACGAGTAGATCAGTGTTCCCAAGAAAATAACCAAAAGACTGAGCCTATCCTCTCAAAAATATTAAATAAAGCTAGGCAATATAGTAACTTTACAGAAAGAAAGGGAAAGGGAGGTAAGCAAGCAGCCTCTGAAGCCAGTCATTAATACAAGGACACAGCAGCAGTTGGGTCATTAAGTTTTCAGATCCGTCTCACCTGCGTTGAGCTGGGAGCAGTCTCTGGGAAAGGATGTAGGTTTACCAGCAATCTCCTAAGGGAAAAGTCTGGGACAAGCTAGAGGTAGCTTCTAGATAAGGTATTATCACAACATGAGGTTGTTATGTTTGTCTGAGCCAGTTTTTGTTTAGCAAACGAGCTCCTTGGATAAATTTGATTTGGAAGGGGCCAAGTTAGTTCTCTGAGATATGGGACAGGGCCTGAATGGGCAGATATGCTGCTCCCTGACAGGTTTGAGCTGGGTTACAAGATGGCTCTAGGAATGTACACTTTGGGGACCCTGCTCTCTGTGGGCCTAAGGCTCAGTGGGAGTTCTGCTGGGTTATATAGAAAAGCACATGGTAAGGGGAGTTTCAAAGTGACACAGAACTGCTGTGTAGGATCTGGAGGTCTGTTGTGCTAGAGTTAGAAGTGATGAGTAGGAAGATTTTTCAGCTAGGGAGTAGTGAATGCTTGTGTTAGGTTGCAGAGAGTACCTTGGAGGGAAAGGACTAGGTGTCAGGGGAAATATTACTTAAGACAAAGAAAAACATCCTTTGTAAACTGCTCCAGCCCTCAAGGGAGACATAGTCTGGAGGCACTTGAGCTCATTCCAAACTGAAATTCAGGGGTTTGGGAATATAACTTGATTCCGTGTTTCTGCACCTGTCCTTGCACTACTATTTTTTTATGGAAGCTCTTCTGTTACTTGCATCTCCTAGCTCTCTGTTGTCCCAGATAACAGAAAACAGGCGATACTCTTGATAATTAATAGCTGTGTACCAAAAATACAGTCCCCAGTCACAGTGAAATTGACTATCCTGTATTATATGGGGAATTATGTTCCTGAATTAGATGCTTCAAGTTAGGTGGTAAGAATACCTTTGTTTTTAAAGCTCCTTTTCCCCTTACTTCCCTGCTCCCGCTATTGTTTCCTGTATAGCAGCACCACAAAACAACTATCAGGAAGCTTTCCACTGCTGTAAATATGTTTCTGTAAAAATCCATAAGGCTCTAATATTGTGTTATTGCCAGCATATCATCAGCAATTATATATATGTTTACGGTTCAATTTATGAGAAATGTTTGTTTCATAAACTATTGCTATAAAATCATCTCAAGGTAGTACTGCTATTGCTTTCATTTTTGAGGAATACTTTGCTGTGCAGACAAACCAGCAATAGAAACCAAAGGCAATAAGTTCAACATGAAGTTGAAACAGAATAATATGTGTTTACTAATATGCCAAGTTAATTCTGGGGGGGCTTGCAGCTCACTTTTGACAGTAAGTTTGAAAAAAAAAAAAAAAAAAGAAATACTGGATAAACTAGATATAGAGAGTAGTTGAGGAAAATATCTAGTTTATCCAGTTTGAATTAGGGTAGAGTACTAATGGGTTTATAAACGGTAAGAGACCATCATAAATAGGATACAGTTGGCCTTTCATGGCACTCTGATGCCAGTCAACATTTGAAATGATGAGAGGTCAACATAACCAGGTTTCCAACATTGTCTCTAAGGAAATGTAAGAAGTTTGTATTTATTAACTCATTTACAAGTGACATAGATGGTTAGCAGACCAGTGTCTCAACAACACCTCCTTTGTATGCCACAAAGACACATACGCAACATTTTAAACACTAGAAATTTCTTGCATATCCTGATCAAGTCACAGTGATGCACAGTATCTGCCAGTCACTAGGTCACAAACTGTCTGACATTAACTCTTTGGAACTTGGCAGTCCTCTGTACTGACTCATTCTTTTTTTTTTTTTTTTTAATTTGATATTATATATTTCTTACGTAGCCATTTATTTTGAGATAATTACATTGATTATGTCTCTGTAATTATAAAGCATTCATTTTATTTCCCGAAATGTTCATAGTTTTGCTAGTGGCCCAAGGAAAATACTCACTAGACTGTAGTCAAACGAATTCAATGTCCCTAGTAAACTCACCTACCACTGCACATGCGAGTAGTCCTGATAAAATTAATGGATTTACCTTTGCAGTAAAAGATAGACGCACACTATTTACCAAATAGTACGGTGTCTGAATCACCCAATGGACAGATCTTTACTTTTGGATGCCCCACAATAGACAGCATGTTACACGTGCTAATCTTATTTATCTCTGTGCAAATACATGAGAGGAAGACTACTGTTTATGAGCAAATAATAAAGCAATGCAGAGGTCCAAGTACCTGACCAGAAAATGTTAACGCTGGACTCAATTAACCACAAACACAATAATGCTCCCAAGTTGAGGTGGGAAAACTGGGAGGAAACATTCACAAGAAAACATCCGTGATTCTCTAACACAGTGTTCTGTCAGAGATGGGACGTTTTCCACACACTAAAGGAGTTGAAAATCCATTGCTTTTTCATGGTTGCTCTAAGATTTATGTAGATCATGGAAAAGCCACTGGGGATCAGGGCCATCAGCAGCTGGGCTCTGTAGCTCAACTTAGTTGTTGAGATGTGTGTTTTGTAGGCATGCTGGGAAAACTGACACAGTTCTAAGCTGTTTTATCAAGTTGTTGTTCACGCCAATTTCCAGCCATTGTAAAAGTCTCTGCTTCCTCCTTTTAGGCTTTCTGCTTCATCTCTCAAATACATATCACCCCTCTGAGAAACGCATGCTGTACTATGCAAAGGCTGTTTAAACATTCATTATAGACATAAAGCACCTTGGACTCACAGGGATTCCTGATGGGCACAAGGAGGATATGGTAGTGTGGAACTAGCTGCAAAGGCTGTTTTTTTATAAAGGGAATAAGACTTTAAAAGCATTATAGACATCTAGAGAAATATTGTCATGATCCCACATAATTCTAACCTGGGGGGTGCACAAGAAATCTACCTTTTCTCGATATAGATGGGTTTGTGACAGTCATAATCTCTGCAATCTGGGAGTGCAGAGACTTGGTCACAAAGTGCAAGTCATCAGAAAAGGAAGCATGATCATAATTCAGATAGTCTCTCCTTTCAAAGCAGGGCTGAAAAATGAGAAGGAGGAGAAATCTACCACATCCTTATTATATGATAGAGTATGCCTCAGACAAGTACAGACACTTCCACAGATGTACTGGATACAATCCCTTTGGTAGTGAGATTTCCTTTTCAAGGGAGTACAGTTCTTCACTGTCTCCTGTGAAATATTATTACAAGAAATATCCAGGATAGATCAGAAAAAAAATCACAAAACAGAAATCACAATGTGAAAGCACATAGCTTCCTT
Source organism: Oxyura jamaicensis (assembly GCF_011077185.1). Classification (NCBI taxonomy): domain Eukaryota; kingdom Metazoa; phylum Chordata; class Aves; order Anseriformes; family Anatidae; genus Oxyura; species Oxyura jamaicensis. The sequence goes on from NC_048896.1 coordinate 60,632,381, forward strand.
AGTTGTCACGTATTTGTTGTTATCAGACATCACCAAGCACTGTGTGTTAAAAGTAGCTGTAATGAAGAATTATTTGAAACTGTATCCCTATAAATTTATACCTGACATTTTTATAGAAAGAAGACAGATCATCTGTAAATTTGCAATTACTCATCCTAATAGTAAAATCATGTCAGACCCGGACAAATGAAAAGCCTTAATGTTTGGGATAAGTCCCAGTTTATTCTCATGACTTACAGTTCATACAGGGAAACACAACAGATGTGTGAGATTACATCTGAGAGTATCTGTTGTATTTGTCAAGGTTAGGACGAATTCTAATGGTGAAAATTCCATGGGAATACATAATGCCAATGCCCTAATTCCACAAAGCCTGACACACATGCTCAAAATCAAACACAAGTTTTGGACAGTGGAACAAAATTATCTTCATGCTTACATTTAGGTGTGTATTTAGGGCTTCACTGAATATAGGCCTCGACATTTTGATTTGTTGAAAATGCTTTTTGTTTCAGCAGATCACTAGTAAGAATTTTATCTTCATTTTATTTACATGTATTTATTTTTTTTCTACATATAGGATATACTTGTATATGTATTTATATTTTTCCCCCCTTAAGTATGACAGGAATATGAAATATTCTCCTGTCAACCTATATATTAAATTAATTTCCTCTGACTGCCATAAATTATTAATCAAAATAGAAGACATTTCAAGAGCAAAACATGTTAAAATTCTAAATAGAAGGTATCAGGAAATGATCATCTTTAAATTAAAAATAATGAAATATTGATCTCTTGAGAAGAACTTAAAGAATGTCATTAAATCAAAGGACATGTATTAATGAAAGCAAATCTACCTAACATAAATTGCTGACCAGTCACATATAACAATGACCTACATAAACAATTTGGTAATTATTGCAGGGAACATCATTAAAATGTAAATCTGTAAAAGCAGTGCATCTGAAGCACTTCACTGAATCTGCTTATTTGCTACCTCTTAATGATTCTTGAATAACATGCTTAGTTTGCACATAAAAATGATGTATGTATATCTACAAATATAATTTACTTACTACCTTTGCACTTCCTGTATTAGCTACATAGAAAAATGGAAAATCACCACAGAAAATATACAGGGATAGATTCCTTTCATCATACTTGGTATTAACATCTGTAGGCTAGACTCTCCGCTGATACAGACTGGTACAGCTCCAGTAGTTTCAACAGAAATACATTGATTTTTGCCAGCCGAGAAGCTAGACTTGTTCTTTTTGTTTTGTGTCTATAACATATGGAGGCAATTTAAAAATACAGAGATGAGACTTCTTTGAGAAATTAACATTGCATTATAACATCTTTGTGTGTTTAAACTGTAAAATCTGGCATGAAATTTTGTTAAGTCAGAGTAATTACACTTGTCTTGAAGATTGTAACATATAACCTATATAGCTACATAAATTCCACTTCCACCTTAGCCATTCATAAATCTCCTTCATATTCTGAAGTTGTTTCCTACGATCTTTGTTGCCACTGCTTTATTTCTCTCCAGCTGAAGTAACAGTTAGCATCTGTATTGGACTGTGCATTTTCCTCACAAGATATGAAATCCTGGATAAAGTAGGAAAAGCTCAAAACTATTCTCAATAGTGAGGGAGGAACTAATAACTCAAGGAACATGACATGTTTATTACGCACCATGGTCTAAGTTTCTTCAGGAACCAGCTTTAATAATTTGGTTGTACATTGCTCTGAAGGGATTAATATTATTTACTTATAAGCATGGCTTGGAGCAGGACTGCTAACACATCCTGTACACTTTCATCAGCCCCGTGTCTGATTTGGCTACACATAATTCAGAAGAATCATCACAGAGTGATTTCCCAAGTATCTATGTGCCCCCAAGCACACGCAAGGGAAAACTCTACCAAGCATAAAAAATGGCCTTTAATATCACGGTACACCTTTTGAAATGCTTCCCTAAACTAATTCAGAAAAGCTGATGAGGATTTCTGTCTGTTTGTTCAGAAAAATATAGCAAATTCTACATTTTCATGTATAAGAAGATCAAACTGGGACTATCTTCCGTATTAATCACTGATGTCTATATAGCTTTCACTTTTTATTCTCCACACTTTGTGAAATATTTGATTATATTCTTGACTGCTCACTGGTGATAGAGAATGGCAGACTTTTCAAAAACAGCATAATTGTCAGACATCTTAACAGTGCATTAAGATAAAAGTAATATATTTGAATTTAAGTGTTCTAAATAGGTCATTGATAAGACTAATCTTATTTAAGTTACAATAATTTCAAAACCCCTTACAGAAATAACTAATTTGAAAGGTACAATATCAGCTTCAAACTCTTACAGGATCTTATAATTACTGTTACTGAAGAAACATCTACAGTTATGACAAAGTCAAAGCAATTGTTCTCCCAATTTTTCAATGTGTTTACTTTTCTGTTTGTGTGATTTTCAGAAGGATTCGTGCCTACTGGAGTTCCACAGGTTTGAGTACATACAGTTTTAGCCTCTTTAAGACTTACGATAAGTGAGTGATCTCTCATTGTCAGACTGGGAATTTAAGCAGGAACCTTGTGGTTAAATGACATAATGAAGACTAAAAATATTTCTCATCTAGTTAGGTGTGTTTGGCACTTTATGTAACTTCTGCAGTGCAAAATCTGAACATGCATATGCTGTAATAGCACAAAGAAATTGTTTGTACCAGTGCAAGACTTCAGTACCCCCTCATACAATAAAACAACAGTGAAGATTTGCATTTGAACAAGAAGGTAACTATATGAAAGAAAGAAAGGGAGTATAGAGAGGACTAAAGAGCTTAGTGATATGGTTTAGTGGAAGACTTGTTAGTGTTAGGTCAGAGGTTGGACTAGGTGATCTTGGAGGTCTCTTGCAACCTAGATGATTCTGTGAAACTTCTGCGAAAGCTTGCAGTAAGGCTATGTGAAAGAGTACATGCAGAATATAATAGGGCGATACCAAACTGTTCCCCGATACAAAAGGGGGGAGGAAAAATTTCTCTCTGAGTGAATAACTATCCCAGGCATTAGGAGAAGGAAGTAGTTGATCTTATCCAAGAATGAGGAAACAAGCTGTAGCTGATTAGCAAACAATTGCCTCATTTATATGAACTAAGCATATTGCAGAGACTCACTCTGGTGATTAACTTGATTGGGTCTGCTGCTCATCATAAAAAGGTTTTCCTTGACATCTGATAGGATAGATAAATATGGTTTAGAGATGATAATTTTGTGGAATTTTCCATATTAGATAACCAGTGATGAAAGAGAAAATGTCAGATCCAAAATAATGGCTGGTGACAACTTCTGTTTCTCTTTATCTACACTGCAGATGCACCCAGAGGAGTCTCCCTCAGGCTTGCGGCCTGATACTGCAGTGGGTACTTTAAACATAAAGAACATGGCTGCTGCCTGAGCAAATGGGCAACAGAGTTCAGAATACTTCGCAAAGTTGCAAATACATAAATCAATATACAGTCAATAGTGCTCATAACACCAAAACACTGTGTTAATGCCCAACATGTGGAAAACAGGAAAAAATATAGGGAAATAGCATTATGGGCCTCCAGATTTAGTACACTGTTGATGTAGCTAGTTCTATTTCATCAGTTAAATATTTTGGGATGGACATAAAAGGCGAAAATACTTGTTCTGGCTTGAGCCAGAACAAGTAAGGTATAGAGATATGAGACCTTAACACTACCAGAAGGGTGAGATCCTGCTTTCTTCCTCCCTTTTGTTCTCCACCACAGGTCCTCCACCACTAACACTTTGCAATGAGGCCCGCTTCAGATCACCATGTGTGCGCAAACACACAAATACAATGAACTGATTCAATTCACAAATCTGTCAGAAGATGTTTCATTTATTTTTTCTGAGTCAGCAGGGAGAAACTTCCTTCTTTCAGTAATGATGTATTGCTAGATTACTAATTTGGACTGAGCCATATCATTTAATTTCATCCCAAAGGTGTATTTCCATGAGATACTAGCTTCACTAAAATGATCTGGGATAAGAATAAGCCTCCAAAAATAAAAGTGATTTTTAAAGTCAGATCATTTCAGCAAACCAGTTTGCAATGTATCCTTAAAAAATATTACATTGGCAGAACTGAGGCAGCAGAAAATTTGAACACAATTGGAAACAAGCCATCATGGGAGGGAGAGAGAATTTCTTAAGCTGGCTTTCTTGGAAAAGCCAATGTTTGGCTTCCTGCATCCAACTCCTGGGCAAGCAGTCCCACCCTCCTTCCTTGTACCAGTTACAGCACTTGCCTCACCATAGGATCAGACAAACACAATAAGCAGCATCAGGGAGGTACCAGGAACTTGTGGCCAGGAGAAGAGGGAAACTGATCTGACCCTTTTCAGCAGTGGCAAGCCACTAAACCAGTTCAACCTCAAAACAAGAAAAACAAAACCGCACCCTGAGTGAAGATAATAACCAACAGCTTGGTTTATGCTGGCTGTGATATTTGCCCAGCAAATGAATATCAGTTGATCAAACAAAGTCTTGTCATCTTCCATATTTTCTGGGTATAAAGGGTATAACCAAAGAACTGCAGTTCCCAGCAAGAGAAGCCCACCTTCTTGTTAATGAAAGCAATACTGCACCATGGCAGGAAGTAGCACTGAGGAATATAATCTGTATCTTTCATAATATTTATAGTAAAGTCAGGTTATAAAGCTAAGAATGTGCTTTTTGGATTACAATCAACACAGAGGACTTTAGCAGACAGGATATTTCTTTCCCTGCCTCTCAGTCCCCTCAGCGAACTGCTGAACTACCAGCTCAAACACACAAACCTTCACTTGCACCGGATATGTGGTGGCTCAGTTCTCTTCTGGTCGCTTACTAGGATAAAGCAGCAATACTGCTGGCCATAGGAAAGGGAGGAACATTTCTACGAAAGCAAGACAACCATAAGGATAACAGAATTCCAACCCTGTGAGGAGGCCAAATGCAGAAGGAACAGAGAAAAGGTAATACAGCACAGTCAGAGGCACAGTTATGCTCTTAGCAGCACTGTGTAGAAAGTCACAGAGCACAGCAATCCTATCATTGCAGGAACGGTCACTAAGAAGTGTATGGTGTACATCTGGAACTGCAGTATTACCATACATCACCATATGCCATAACCACCCACTATTAATAGCAAGGATCCTTCAGCTGATTTTTTCAGGCATGAAAAGGGATCCATTATTGGCTGGATTTTTTCTGAAGGATGTGGGAGGATACAAACTGGAGATAAAACACAGCTACTGCCGTCTTAACACCTGAAGATACTCCTCTAAGTAATAAATGGTGTTACATGAGCTGTATCCTAGATTTTTTCTTATGTAGAAAGATTAAGTAAGTCTCAGTCTTGTTAAATTTTACTATGGATCCAGTCTGATGCCAATTAAGCCACAAGCATAACCATCTAACTTTGTGATATACCAACATGCAGTGTGAGACCATAGCAAGAGAGAGAGTCAGCAGCCCAGAATGCAGGAGTGCCTGTGAGTAGAACAGGAATTGGTGAAAGAAGTATTTTTCAGACCTATTATAATATTTTATTTCATGCATTGTGTACTTATAGAAAAGCCAAATAAAGCCACAAATTGAATTTATGTTCTTGTAAGGGCATAGTTTCCTTGGGTATATTTGAAGAAAAGTGGATGTCAAGCACTTCAGAATGAGTACTGTATAGCTCTGAGGGCACCGGCAACTCAACAGTGCGTGGAGTACTGCCACCTTTTGGTCACTTTCAGCAAAATAAAGCAATTTCGTTGTTTTTTTAAACCTCACTAGTGTAAGTAACATTGTTTCTTCTCCCATAAAGTCCTTCTGTCTTGGAAATTGCTTCTTCCTTCTTGTAACTGAGAGCTAGGGAGAGAGATTTTGGAAGGACCTTTAATCCCCTTTGTTGTACTTCTTTATTAGGTCATTTTCTTGGCTTGCAAGTAGTCTTCTTTTACAGTGATGAGAAGGCTTTATATTTGATTAATGTGAACAAAAACATATTATTACAGTTTTATTCAGACTCACAACAATGCTGCTACATGTGGCAGCAATCTTTAGATACCTATCCTGGGCAAAGTTATTATATATGTTCTTCCTTAAAACAAGTGTCACAAATAATAACCAATAACCCTGTTACAAAACACAAGACTGGAAACCAATATCCTAGGAAACTGACAACTTTGAGTATGATGCAAAAAGCCCCCAGTGTCCACTCACTCCAACAGATATTTAATGCAGGTATTGTTTTCTGTTCTGAAAAATAATTAAATCTTGCACTCCTCTGAAGTCAACAGGAATTCTGAATAGAAAGAGCTGGGTTAAAACTATTCAGGTTGTACTTGTTACTTTCCTGCATGAATTACTGAATTTCACTTAACTTCCTATTCAGTACACATCCATATATGTATGTGTATTGATACGTACATAAGCCTTATACAGAAGACTTTTTCTAGGGGGAAGAGACAAATTCCAACTCAAAAAGTTCTGAGCATCCTGCTCCTTAAACTGGAGGAAACAGGAACTGAAGAAGAATAGATAATACTTTGCATTGTCAGGCAACAGGAGAGTAAAACAGCATCTTTACTTTTATTAGTTTAAATTATTCAGTACTCAAGGTGACCACTCACTTCTCTTTATCAGGAGTTATAACACTTATGGGGGGGGAAAAATGGGATTTTAAAACGTTCAAGATGCAGACTTGGGTGCTTTCAGTATTTCCTCTTTCTCCTTCATTTATTTATGATATTACATCCCTATAGCGAAAAAGAGACTGTTCGTCCTCCAGGGGTACAGGATATTTTTTTAGTTTATCAGCAAACACTATTGCAAAATTGTTCTCTTTTCTCAGAGGGGAAGAGGCCAGAGATTACTATGACTGTTGCATTAGACCCTTATGGTTGCATTCCCAAAGCTATGCTTGTGTTGGAAACACAAATCCTGTTTTTGTTCCAGGATTAGTGCACATAACTTTCCCAATGCTGCTTTGAAAATGGAGCCAAGAAATATTATTTGTGTGTACTTTCTGGAATTAATGTAGGCTGTGATTATTGGCCAATCTTACAACAGCACTGTTGCATACACATCTATTGATGTACTGTCTACAGACATTCATTCAAACCTGTCTGGATTTCTTTAGTAGTTGGACACTTATTAAAAAAGAGGAATGGCAAGACATCAGTTTCAATTTACCTCTTCCCTTGCCACAGATTAATACAATCCATCTTGGTTTTGTTAACACTTTTTTCCAATTGTCTCTTAGGAATAAAATAAATAACTAAATAACTAACTAAATAAATAAATAAATAAAGGAAAAAAAGAAAATACAAAAAACTAAACCCCACCATCCATCACAGTTAAAATTAATAATCTTTGCCTTGCTTAGTTTTGCCAGAAACTTCAAATTTGTGCTGCCGTGGTGGAACCTGCTGGATTTCCTGGTGCTGGCACTTCCAATTCCCCAGTTCATGCAGCTTGATTAAACTTTTTCTCCCATTCTGAATTAAAACATGTTTAAAATCTTTAGAATTATATCATAATATTATATCATAAAACTGCCTCAGGCAAGAACTAGTTTTCTCCTTACTGTACAGCATCTATCACAATCAGGGTGTTAATTTCTAACTATAAAAGCTTAAAATTGTCCTCTGCTTGCAAATCAACTTTTAATCCAGAATGTGCTTTCTAACCACTGTTTTAACCACTAAGTTCTTTAACAATGACCTTGACAAGGAAATAGAGGAAAAGAATGTGTCTCAGAATGCAGAAAACATCTAGTTTCTGTGCCTTGATTACACTCAAGGTATGACACACTCTGCCTACCCAGCACTACCAAATGGAAAGCAGCTCCAGACGCGCCCAGTGCCATACCACCAGGCACCTGGCTGAGAAAGCTAGAAAGCCTAAAATCTGGGTGGCACATAAGTAGGTATTTTCAGGATTTCAATTTTGGCCTTAAGTGCTCAATTCTGCATTTGGCTTATGACAGACTTCTATAACTATCCTGATTTCATTTCTATTCCTGGAAATTGTGATTTTCTCTTTTTCTCCTTATGCAATAAAATAGGAAGCTAGCTGCTGCCAGCTTCCTGTGTGTCAGCTGGGAGAGAGGGCCTCTTCAGGAGAGTAATGCAGTCACCTGTGCTGAGTTCCTGCTCTGAATTGCCCTCTGGGTGGTAGAAACCTTTTTCTCTCAACAGTCATGGAGGATCCTGGAAAGGCTAATGTCCTGTCTCAAATTAGGCAGTGTGAAAAGCACACAAATTTACAAAATAATGCCTGCCGCGCATGGGTAATCCAGCAACATCCTGTTTTGTTGTTTTTTGTTTTTATAAAAGCAAGTAAATTATTACTTTCCTCTGATACTGTCATGCTTACATCCTATACAGAGCTGACGTGCAGTTGATATAAAACACCATTTATCCCACAAGCCTTATTTCAACTACCTCAAGACTAATTCTGTCACTGACCTTAGCTTTCGTCTTCCTCTTTTGTCAAAATTTTCTAGGATTTAAATATAATCCAACTAGAAAGAACACAGATTATTTCTTCAGTAAGTAATGATAATTTCTCTTGTGATGCTGTGGTATGAGTACAGACATCATCCGAAAGTCTTACAGCTATTTGTGTAAAGTTCTTTTTTTGGTGCAATTAAACATCAAATAGTTTTAAAGAACCCATTTACAAAATTTGCATTTCAAATGCTTATTTCACTGCTGAAAATCTTGTATTATTTTCAAGTAGTTGATCTATAAATCCTCCCAATCCTTAAACTGTACTGGCTAAAGTACCGTTGTTCACTAGATAAGGACAGTAACTACCTAATTTAAAATGAATCCTAGTAGCTGACAAGAGGTGGAGGGAATCATTTCTAGTATGAAATGAGACAGAAATATAGTTAGCTAAAGGAAACAGCATTGTGGGGTAGTTGACATTAGAGAGAGAAAATGCTTTCATAATGATCACTGTGAAGGAGGCCATTCAGAGCTTCAATACCAGCAGTATTTCTTAGTCTTGGCTACAATCGAACACAACACACACACACACACACACACAAATATGTATAAAAATATGCAGTCCATCCTGGTATATAATTTGAAACATAAATTACAAGTCCTTGCATATATTAATCCAATAGTTGTGGGCCACTTACTATAAAAGTCCACTCTTATCTGTTGCAAGGAACAATATTGTTCTACTGCATTGTGTAAATATATCTGGTCTGGTGATGTATAGAAAACTGGTGGCGTAAACCTGGGATCTTACATCTCATTTGGTAAGAAGTAGACATTTCTAAGGGTTTTAATCCTCCAAGGAGAAACTAATAATTCAGTTCTCACTATCGTAAAATAAACACATGCCTAAGCTCTTGCATACAGTATAAAAGAAACCAGTGGGAATATTCACGTGACTAGACCTTATCCATAAAGTTAGAAGAACAATGGCCTTAATATGTACATGGATAAAATGGTTTTATAACAAAGTAGAGAAGAAGAGTCTGTAATAACTAGACGTGCTCTCCACAGAACCTGTAATGAAATCAAGGACCTTAAATTGAACAGATACTTCAAAATAATACTGAAGTATAAATAAAAATAGCCTTCAGGACTGTTTCAGTGTCGTATTTAAATTTGTAAGGTTTCACTTTATGTTTGCATTTTACTTTCACCTAAAAAAAGACTTAAAAGAGCAAACATGATATATTGCTTAAGTAAGTAAAAGCTCTGGAGATTAAATGGTTGTTTTGAAATAACTGTTTCTGTCTTAGCTCTAATGCATAATAGAATTAGTTTGCTACAACTTATGGACATACACAGACACATTATGGCTGCCTACCTACACAAATGCCATGACTGAGGCATGGATGCGTTGAGATGGAACGTCAGGGCGTTTTGCAGCTAAGCCATGCACCTGTATAGCCTGAACTAACAAAGAACTCGTTCAAGTGTGCAACAGCAATCATTACATAAGGTTTCTAGAAGGGAATGGACTCAGATATATTAGACCAGTTTTGCTCTCAGCATGGTGGAACCACTCTCTCCAGGCAGTTACTATGGTGTGTAGTAGTGCTACATAAAGGACAGCCTGTGTGGGGTAACCAAAGGCCTACCTGCACATTATCGATCAGATCTTTGAGAGCCACTTAGATTTTTTACAACAGCAAGTTGTAAAAAGAAGGAGTAGAGAAGGATAATATGTTTCTATAGAGCAAAAGCAGAAAAAAGTTAAGTCTTCAGTCTATCTTAAGTAAAGTCTTGAAGGATATTTTTTTCCTCATTTAAAGCAGTTTCCTTGTCCCTTTTCAAACTTTTAATCCTTTTCTTACCTACTTAATAAATAAATAAATAAACTGGACTACTTAAATCCAGATTTAAATAATACAAAGGAAAAAAGCAAAGCCACAGGACTGAGCACAGGAAAATGAGTGCTACTTCTATCATGCTAACCGAAGGAGACATGAGGAGCATGACATGTTCCCCCAGTGCATGGCTAAGGCAGGAATAAAAAGATTAGTTTTATTTTTTAAAAAACAGTTAATACATAGATCATTTTTTGTTTGCTTGTTTTTGTTTTGTTTTTTAAACTCAGTCTGGAAACAAGAGGAAAATGCTTTCAGTTACATTTTGGTCTTGTCTGCATGGGGATTAGAGGTACACCGACTACAAGTAAGCATTGACCAGGCAATATCCTTCACAATGATTCTAAAAATGAATACTGATGGTTGTATTTCCTTTTTTCATTCTGTGATCATTGTTAGGCAGAAAGCTTTATCACTGCAATCTTTACCACTTGTCATCAATGCAAATTTGGGATAGGCTTAGACAATGTTGTAACCAAGACAAACAAAATATTTTGTTTAGTACCAGTAGGCCCAAATTTCCCAATATTGTTGGTAATGATGCAAAAAGCACCAATTTTTAGTTATGAAAGCAGAGGGAGCCCATATCTTTATTATGGACTTTGAAAAAGGTACAGGAACAGTTTCTGACACCCAGAACTCATATCAATTAATACCTTGCTACACAAATAGTCCCACTGGTTGAAAAGCTTGATGAAGAAGAATCAGGCCCATATCTTGTTAATAAAAATATAAATCTATGTATTTCTTTAAAAAGATTGCCAGATAAAATAATGTAGTTAGACTCAAACTAGCATTCATCATTAAAATCATACTGTTTCATTCATACATTGAAATCATTGACTTTCAGACCAACACAAATGTTAGTTTTAAACAGTTGTCACACACCCCTTTAGGGGTCTGTAAACAATGCAGTGGGACTTGAGATATTTTCTAGTCTGGGGAGCTGTAAATGCTCAAACACTGCTTTACCCACTGCTAAAATGCAGCCTTCTTATGAAGAAGTACAGAATTTGTTTGAAAGAGATGACTGAATGTGAAGAATACATCCCACAGTTAGAAATGAAAAGAGTATTTTGAGACTAATTCAGTTAGAATTAGGTCAGGATGGGAGGAATCACACATCACCTAATACACGAAATTCCCCACTGAGGTGAGAGTGAGCACACATTTACACTTTTTGCTCCTTGCTGCGCCACCCCTAAGAGTGCACAGACCAGCAAAAGCAAAACACAAAGCAAAAAAGCTACGCTGGTTAAGAATGAAGATCATTTTTCTAGATCGTAAAATTTTAACAATACAAGACTATTGTTCAGTTGTTCCGCTAATGGAACAAGTGATTTTCTAAGCTGGGAGTAATTCCATCTCTCTTCAGATATTTCAGTAATTGGAAAGAAAGAACTGATCCAATTTTTGCAGCAGAAGACTTAAATATGGTGGGAGCATCCATTTCATGTCTTTTCTACATTGTCCAGAACAGTTCTGTTGGAGTTCAGAAAGCATCCACAGTTTTTAAGCGGGGGTGCCTCCCATCAATTGTTCAGATGCATTTCAGCTCAGAGCACAGCAATAAGGTCAAAAGAAGTTTAGAATTTATTAGAGAGAAAAGATTGCTGCTGTGGGACCACTCTGGCATCAAGCCCTGGAGAGCAGAAAGCAGCCCCCCACAAGTGCTGGTCTACACAATCTCCATTGTTCTCTCAGGTTTCACAGCTGCAAAGGTTGCTTCCCCTTCTAGAAAGCACAAGCTCTCCTCCTTGCAAAGCTGCACAGCAGCTCCATGACAGGAAGAATACTTTTTCAGTTTCTGTTGGTGGGGGGGTGCTGACCTTGCATGCTCTTCATGGATGTTATTGCCCTGCCCAATTAACTTGGTATTCAATGGCCTTGTGTGGCCCAGTGGGTCTCAGGTGGCTGGGACTTGGTAAGGCATTTCCTCTCTGTGTGCTCGTCTCAATAAAAAATGGTTTGAGGAATTTGCCTCATCAAATATTTAATTTTTTTTTTTTTTCTTTTTAACAAAAACAAATGAGAAAAAAAATTGCCTTACATGGAAGAGTTTCAAGTTAGGCCAAGAATTAAATGTTTTAGAGACTATTTAATTGATTAACCATGTTTGACACTCTTACCTAACTGTGCTATTTACTCCAACCAGTTCTTATCTAAGAGGATCCTTCAGGTAACAGTTTCCTTTCACATAAGGTATTTTAGGCTAAATACACTTCCCAAATTTTTTAGCAGCTTGATCCCTTTCTACACTGGTATTCCCCCAAACCACCTAGCAGGAATCTCCTGCAATTCCCAACTGCTGCGGGTCTGAATGTCTGTGTGACACAGGAAACTACAGTCTGAACTCTGGAGTTTTAACGGGATGTAACCATGCTGTAAAATGGGAGCTCCAGACCTGGTGCCTAGCGCCCTGCTGTGCCGTAGTGCCATCTTGTGGGCACCAGCGGTTGCTGGCAGAAAGCAGGAGGCAAGGAGGGTGGAAATGAAGATGGAGTGAGAATCGGTCGTTTCAGAAAAGAAACTAAACGCCGTTTCATCTGCTATCTTCCTGACGCAGCAAAGCACTCAAAGCAACTTACAGACATCTGATTACTTAATTATCACTGCACATGGTTATCCTCGGATGCCTTCATGTTCTTTGCAGGCAACATAAATGTGCAATCTGGACATGACCACTCCAGATATCTCAAATATGGAACATAAAGATTTGGCTGCAGAAGAAGCTTAACATCGTGTAACTCTAAGTAACAAAGAGAATTAAATAAATAAATAAATAAATAAATAAATAAATAAATAAATAAAATGAGATCTAAGAGGTTAATACAGAGTCCTTCCTTATTATTTCATATTAATATTTGTGCATGACTTTTCATATTTAATGCACTTAAACATAATAAATTTACTCACAAAGCATCTCTATGAGCTAAGTATCAGAAAAAAAATGTTCTACTTCACAAATCTGGTGGTCTGAGAAAGACAGTATGTCATTTTTATCCAATGAAGTGATTTCACAGAATGGTTTCATATTATTTCCAAATGATCCTATTTCGCTCCAAAGGGAAGTGAAACAATTTTGATTTATAATGATTTAAAATCACAGAATTGCAGTGGAAAGCTAATCTGTCATGCTTCTGAATTCCCACTTTGGCTATGCATTATTTTGTCAGTCCAGCAAGTTTTTAGTTACCATACTTCCCCAAATAAATGCATCACTGATCAGCAACTACTGAAGTCTGAATCTAACCTTTTGTAATAAGGTAACAGCAAAATGTTATCCAAACTAATAACTACTCTTTTTTCCTAAATAGATCACAATCTCCTTCTCTGCTTTGGTTAAAATATTTTCTGACATGACTGGAAACTCTTTTGCTAAAGGAAATGTATCTGCCTATATTAGATTAGGATTTGGCAGCAAACTCTGAAATAGGATAGTCTGTCATATCGTATGGCAGTGGGGCTTAAGACTTTTCACATTGCTTTAGTTACACATCCTAGTAGATCTCTGCACAAATTCTCACATCCAAAGGAAAAGAAGGGTCATTTTCGCTTTCTGACTGAAGCTGACTGAGCACAAAGAACTCTGTCATTTTATTTTGCTGGAAAAAACCTCAGTTGTTTTTAGAGTAGAAAAAGCATCTTGGCCACCTTCCATCAGGGATTTATGTGTTGCAATAAAACTCACCTTCTTGGGAGAGAGTGCCCACATTCCCCTTAAAATGCAGGAAATTTAGGTCTTCAACCCAGCTTTAATGGACTGCCACCTAGGCTACGATAAAAGATGTCAAAAAAAAGGAGGGGATCTAATTTTTGCCACCCGTAAGCAATTAAGGGTCTATCCTCATTTGGGATTCTCAGCTATCAACTCTCTTCTAGTGCTGGTGTCTATGTCCCAATAGCTCCTCCTCATGAAAACAAGACAATTCACAATGTTTCCCAATTAGCAATGCTTAGAAGCCTAATGGTTAAAGCATTTACTTTTGGAGGGAAAGATCAGTATTTGAATTCCTCTGAATAAATTGTAGCCTTGATTTTCCTCAAGCCAAATAATTTATTTTATGAAGACCTATGTTTTTAAATATCATCCTAACATATAGATGATGAAATTATTTACACAGATACATTTCTGAGAAATGCATGTAATTCATTTGTAATGCATTTGTAATTCAACAAATAAATATATATACATATTTATATATATATTTTTTGAAAAGCAATCTGGTAGGGGAAAAAAAAGCCCAAATGGAGTAAAACAGAAGAATTATACCTGAGGTGAGACAAAGTGTTTGAGGGATTCTTTTAACTATTTCTTGTATATTTAGATTGGGCTCAGTGATGGGACTGTAGTTTATATCCAATGCCCTATGTAACCATCAATTTTAAGCACTGGATGAAAATCCAGCCACATGTCAATCAAGTTTTTGTATTACTCCGGAAAGTAACATTAAATTTGTATTTTGTGTTTTTCTTTCTTTCTTTCTTTCTTTCTTTCTTTCTTTCTTTCTTTCTTTTTTTTCCTTTTTCAAACAGTACCATTTCCGGAATAGGACTGATTTATTCCTCTGTAGTGTGAGTTATTATTCTAGATTTCCAATGGGAACGGACAGGTATTTTGGCCTTCAAGATTGCTCTAAGAACACACCTGCATTTAGGGCAAGAAATTTTACAGAGCTATGAGATATTGTCCAGGGCACAAGTGGAAATATTGAAAGTTATGTCCCATCTGAGGCTGAAATTAATATATTTTAAACTTTTTCACTCTTGCACACATGGAATATGTTTAATATAACTCTCAATGCCTGTAGACTTCTTTAAAGCACAACTGAAAAAATAAATTACTGTCAGAATAAGGAACTGTGCATTCACACAGGAGTCATTATTTTTAGTCTTATTCCACATTTTAGACTGAAACCCGGTGAGCATTTTCATTGCCACCACAGAGAAACTGACATGAAGAAAGCACCTCTAACTGTAATCACATAACCTCTAACATATTTTTAACATAACTCTAGCTGTTATTATGACAACACTATCAAAAGAACTGCTGGAAGATCAGTTTTGAATGGAACCAGAATAATAAATTTCTTTTAATTCTCTACACTTTATATACTATAGCAACTTAGATGAGAATTGATCAGCTACCCAAGTTCAGAAAAAGATGTGGATATCTGGTACGCTATCAACCAAAACTGTCTAGCATGGTTTCTCAAGCCAAATTCAGTAGAAAGTACAAAATTCAGTACAAAGTATCAGCATCCAACCGAACAGTCCTTCAGGTTCCAACACAACAGAGACACAGAACCACTCATACACCTCCACATGGACTCAGAAATTACAGCCAAGCCACATTTACAACCCTGCAGTTTACAGTTTCCTTCCATCTAATCTATACATGGGTGACCTACCCAATGGATGTGTGACAGCCAGTAGAGACACATTATATGGTACTATGAGCTATACATATGCTGTTAGGACCCACACTCTCAGGCTCAGACTCAGGTCTGGCAATGTCCTAGGATAATCACGTTTACCATACAGCAAAAACTACAGGAGCAGCCCCCTTACTGCTATCTAGAAAAATAAAACTATTCAAAAGTGAGGCTGACAAGATAAAAGTAACTTAAGAGTTACTTCAGAGATAAGAGTAACAACTGGTTTTTGGGCAAACAGTGCTGTTTTTCTTTATTAATACATTTCTTTATTAACAGATTTCTGCTGACCCCAGAGGCTTTTTGGGCCATGACCCAAAAACCTTGACCCAAAAGCCTTGACCCAAAACTAGGTGAAGACATCATTTAATCAGAGATGCTGCACTGCTGTTACCACCTCATATGGTCTCACACAGTGTTACAGAAGTGGTTACAGTAGCCTTGTTCCTCCTTGGTTGTCCTTTCTACTACTTTTTCATAATTCCTAGCAGTTCCTGTCATTTTTATAAGTCATTGCCAGCAAGCACAAGATTAATGAGACTAAGAAGGTCAGTGCATTCATCCTAGCAGCTTTTTGGTAGCACACAGAACATAACTCAAAAGACAGCACTATGTGACTACAGTGAAACCCATATGTGGCCTTTTTTTTTTTTTTTTTTTTTTTTTTTTGGCTAAGAGGAGTGATTTCATTAGCCAGGGAGGTTTCTGGCATGCACATTTATATGAGTATATTCCACTAGCATTATTTCTCAATGGTAAAAATCTTCCCTCACTTACGTACAACTAGAATAATTTTCTAATCTTATGCTTAAAATAGTACAGTGTTATTAATGTTGAATAAAAGCTTGTTCCTAAATGCACTTGACAGAACAGTTTCTGTTAACACCTCTTCAAACGTGAGTTAGTGCTTACAGCAGGAATAAATCAAATGCCACTGGATCATTTTGTATTTTAATAAGTTTTTCCTAGCTTATTCATTATATTAAACCTATACTTAATTAAAAAAAAAAAAAAAAAAAAAAAAAAAAAAACTTCTTTCTTTTAGTTGTTAGCCCTCCTGCTCCAAAGGCAGCTTAGATGCTTTGGATTCTCTAGTTATATTTAGGTGTCTTTTTTTTTTCTTGTATAAGTTGTGCAGAATGCATAGAAGGTTTTGTGCTGTGAAGAATGAAGCAGCATCCACTGTGAGAGTTGGAATGAATTGAGCCTGTCCCATTCTTGATGTGTGCCCTGAAGCAAGTCACTGCTCTTCTGCCATGCTTCAACTGTAGAATGAGCCTATTGTAATACCCACCTCAGAGCAGGGATGGAAATCTAACCAGTAATGTAAACATTTTAAAATTTTGTGATGTTTAACTATACAGTTTTAAAATGAGAAGAGTGATGCAACTGGCAGTTTCTCGTATACCAATTTATTTTTTTTACTACAGTAAAATAAAGAAACTGTCAGAGAAATTCCCAGAACATGAAGGTCGTTGTTAAACATTGTTTTTTTAACCTTTTGCTAACCATTTGTCAATTAGCAGTTTCTGGAGGCAGGTTTATGAGACAGCAAACATCTCTTAGGAAGTCCTCCAGCTCTGCCAAGAGATTAATTCGAGAGGAGACCAAGAGCCACCAGATACATGACTGTAAGCCAATAAGAACAAGCATGCCACTCAGTACTGCTTCCAAACTTGAACAATTAAGAGCAGTTTATGCTCATCTATGGTATACTGTCTCCTCAGTCTGTGCTTCCTTCATAAACAGATGGACTGTAAATATTCATGAAACAAATTTTTCAAAAGTAACTTGTAACCTCACAACCAAACACTAACTGTATAAACCTCTGTGAAAATATAATTGAAACAGATCCCTGGGTGTATGTGTGAGAAATATAGAACATGACACCATAAATCCCGATTAGACATTTTTAGAATAATTTTAGAATTTGAAAGACACTATTAAATGACATAATGGTATTAAATAACCTGTTTTTGCAATGACATTTGACAGTCCTTGCTAAATCGCACTCTATTGTGCACAGGAGAGGATTTAAAAGATTATGAATGCTTGGTTTAGAAAAAAGATGAAAGAAAAACTAGCCTAAGAAATATGAATGGCACATTTTACATTTATTTTTCTTCATATGGCAAGAACAAATGGACACTCATAATTACGACAGACTAACATATGCCTATAATGTTTGTATTGATCTGTAAACTCAATGATGTTTTAGAATTTGGACCGTTATTTTGTCTGAAAAGCTTCTAATTATGCTTATTCTTTCCTTTTGGATTTTTCTATTTTGAAGTAGATAGGCATAGAATGGTAAAGTGTCCTTCCATTCAGCAAGGACACTATTAATGAAAAATACATCAGAAAATGGCAATACCGGTCATTCAGCTGGATTCGGTCTAGAAAAAATATGCTGCCTGCAACCCCAGGAAACTGTTTCCCCATTTTTGCTTTTATTGTGAAAAGGCAGTGTGACGTAGGCATTGAATCTCATGACTTCTGGAACTGCTAGAGACCTTCTGACAGAGAAACTAGAACATTACAGATTTTTCTCTACTTAGGTCTCTGTAACAGCCCATCAGCTGAGTACAGGATTAAGGGTGTACTGCAAAACGTGTTAAACTCTAAACAGAATCCATGGGCTCTGTAAAAATAGAGAATGCTTGTGGGAAGTGTTTGGAATGCAGGTGTTCATATTGCTTTGTTTAGCTAAAATTGTATCTGGTTTCAAAATTATTTTTTAAATGTGTAAATTCCAGTTTAGATTGCAACCCCCCATTGTGGGGGTTTATTGTTCAGTTGCAGTACAGATCATTATAAAATACATAGGGTCCTACTTTAATAGAAGAATACTAGAGTATTAATATACTTCAGACAGTAAGCTAGGAAGTTGGCAGGGTCAAAAAATAGACTGTAGTACACTTGGCGAAACGGCCTTCCACATTTTGAGTTACTCTCCTGTCTCCAGTAACAGGCCAAGCACAAATTAAAACAATATCTGGTTTATTCCTTTTCTTCTAGCTTATGAAGAATAATAAACCATTTGGGGAAAATAGTTTCCTATCTATTTAATAGAACAAACAAAAGTAATAAACTGGACACCTCTGGAAAGATTTGTAGCTATTCTTCTTAAGCTGAGGTTTTTTTGGTTCTAGTGCTAAATGATGCAGTATAACCAACATGTGAATAATAAAATCCTAATGTTGGCAAATACAAATAAAAGAAAATAACCAAGTGGTCCTCCAGTTGTGCTCAGAAGGAAGGATAGGACAAAGGCAATGTTATAATCCACAGTGTTTTGAGGGCTAACCAAGTGTGTAATACTTAAATAAACACTCAACTCTAAAGAAATCTATATTACACTCCAACTCAAAATATGTTGTCAGCCCAGTTTAACAGGGAAGGAAAGAGAGGAGCTGATTCAGTGGCTCTACATCACTCAGTTCTTCACCCACATTGAGGAAAGAGAATCCGTAAGATTTCAGCCAAGTCTGTGAAAGAGGAACCATGAAAAAAGCTGCTAGATTGGGGTCCAGGAATGAGCTGTACATTTTCTGCTCTGTTTTCTTCTAGTTCATAATGTTCCTGAAGCATAATTTCATTGTGTTCCTTTGCAGCCATCTTATTTTAAGCTGAAATCCCATGGAGCCCAAACAGGGGGCTATGTCTTTAGGTCTGAAGAGTACTGTTGCACCAAGTAAGGTGCCACAACTGAAACTAGATATAAAGTTATTGATGTCCTATTTAAAAATAAACAAAACTGAAAGCAGAATCTCTGCAGCAGAACAGGAGATTTCGGTTGTATTATATCTACAAATCTTGGTATTCTCATTTTTACAGTAATCATTGCAGCAAGGAATATGATATTCTAACTTCATATGTTATTACTAAAAACAGAGAGCATCATAGAGAGAAACTGCAAGTGTTTACAACCACAGCAACCTCAGTAGTAGCAATTCCAGAATGAAAATAAACAAAAATCTGAAATCTATAAAAACTACACCAGAGAACATAAAGGCAGAAGTTGTACCACAGAATGGAATAGTTAATATATTGTTATTTTGACATGTGCAAAGCGCCTACCATGATAGTATCTTAGACATGCTTCTGAAACTTTCTAGGCTAAAATTTATTTTTGTACATTGCAAAATAAGGTGCTTGAAATTTAAGAAAAGCTAGATTTAGCTTGGTGTTATAAATGTCATTCTCCCTCTTTGCCGTTCCAACCCATGCACTAACTGAAACAGGGCACCCCTAGGCAAATAATAGGCTATCATGTAATTGTACACTGTATCATAATGTATTCACTCTAGAAGGCAAAATTAAAGATACATTTACTTTCATGGGAAGAAAAAAGCAAGTAATGATGGTGAAGATTTTAGAAAAGCCTGCATTTGTCAAGAACAGAGAATTAAAAGGCTTTTAGCGCATGTACTTTTTTTAACTGGTAAAAGTATCGCATTGAAATTCTCCACAGTTACAACTCTGGCCCTGCTGGTAATAATGGAAATGATGTTTAGAAGTAGGGTTTGAGGCACTGAGGCTCAAATTGCTGTCATCACTGAGGGGAAATGCTACATCTAATTGTAGCCTCTCAAACAATCAGCTAGCCTGATTTAGCTTGATGACCCATCAAGATTTAAATACTGAACTTAAGTAGGATTTTCTGGAAATAGTCTGTACATAAATTCTTAATGTGACTTCTGGAACACACACTGTTCAAATGCTGTCTTCTTTATGGTAATATTTTAAAATTAATTTTTGTAGTATTTTATGCCATTTAACAAATTTAATGATCAGAAGATGTAATTTCCTCCAAATTTGCTTTAGAAGAAACACCAGCATGCTGAGATCTAAGAGGACAATTCTCAAAAGAGCTTGGATTCACAATGATCTCAGTTTTCTCAGCAGGTTTCTGTTTCTCATTCTAGAAGGTAATTAATTTGAATACTAATAAAATATCATTAACTTTTATATTCTTCCTGTTGTTGCAGTAAGAAATTGTTTCTTAGTATTATACGAAGGATGTTTTACAGATACAGACCTATATATCACAAAGCCTGGGGGTATTCCCATTGTACATTTTGGTTTATGCTTATTTCCAACAATTATTTTAACCACATTACTCAATAAATGTAATTCAAAGGAATTGGAAATTTACTTTCTAAAATATGCAATTCCCATATGTAGCCACTGGATGGACTTAAGGAGCCAGTGAATATTTTTTGGTTGTAGACGAGATGCACAATTAGGTGAGCAACAGGGAAGAACAGTGCCTTCTGGGCAGCTGCAGAAATATTCTATAGAAAAGACCTGAGCCCAAAAAGCAAGGTATTTATAAAGAAGGAATTTTAGCCTCTCCTCTACAATTGATACTTATTTTTCAACACAATTAGTTTAAGAAAAAACAGGCTGTGGAAATGAAACAGAGTGTTAAGAAAATTGGTTTGTAGGAGAACATGTAGGTCAGTTCCAAACATGATTACTTGGTATTAAAGTTCTAGGGTAAATACACAAAAAAAATTTATTGAAAATAAACTTTTCTGAAATACCTCAGTTTGGAAGCTGAAGCAGATCAGAATTAATTGAAGTTCTATTCAATTTTTTAGAAATATGCTACTTTAAAATGCTCATATTCTTTAAGAATGAATTTGGAAGCTATTTGCTCTAGCTATCTTCCCTGTTTCTGGAAAAGGAATCATGAAAATTTGAATCACTATGCACTAATGTCTACATAGTAAGTATAAAACAAGCCCTGCATTAAGGAAGCGTATGATCATCCATCAACATAAAAAAATGTATTCCTTTTTTTACTATAGCTGGCTGTCACAACTACTTCAGAGTATTTCAAATGCATTATATTTAATTATATTACAATCTATTCAATGCACTTTTTTAGACCAGTTGCCATTTCAGTGTATACAGTGGCACTAACATATACGCAGTTCCATACTCTGTTCTGCTGCTGTGTAACTAAGAGAAGTAGGAGCTATCATCTGTGGCAGGAAACTCACTAAATCCACCTGACTCCTGGAACTTCAGGTAGATAGAGTTGTTGTGGAGTAACAAAGTTAAGCTGGGGAATGAAAGTATAATGAAAGAAGAGCTGTTGCATGCATCTCCCTGTACCTGCTGTGCTAAGTTGGGGGGCAGTGATAATGACTAATATGGCCCGTTCCTGTAGGTATAACCAGTTACAGGATCTAAATGTGGGTTACATGGTTTTATCACTCTATTGCACAACCATCACCCTATTCTGTCCCAAATTACTTAGAATAGCACCTACCCTAACTATAGTTGAAATTACTCTGCATGCCTGAATTTTTTTTTGTCTTTATATTCTGAAGGTCATATGCAGACTCGGTAGCGAGCGGATGTTGTGTAACTATTTAATTGTGTAGGATAGGCATTACACCTCTTAAAATTATAATAATCATTGTGCCCATCTCTGAACACTAGTTGGAAATGCATGTAATGTTTCTCTGGGATGCCAGGGCTCCAGAATGCCGTATGTTGTCCTGATCTCAGACGGGGGAATACCATCTGGTATAAAAGCCTCGCAGTTGGCACTGGAGACTGCAGGCTCCCCTCTCTCCCTCACTACCTCCCTGACAACTACAAGAGATCTCACAGGAATGAAGTCAGGCTGCAAGAATATTGAATGACTGAGTCAGAGACTAGGAATGGGACTGGCAACTGTAGAACTGTCTGATACGTATCATCCCCTAAAAGCAAAATTGTGACAAATCAGATTCTCTTTTACCTCTCACTATGTAATGGGATCTCCTCCCTGATCTCTCTGCTACATACAGCGTCATGTCACAGGTGTGTGCTACCTGCTATAAACCTCCTGGGAAACTCCATACCTCAGCCAAGAATACTTACCCCTGCAAAGCCCCTGAGCATGACTTGCTATTCTTGGCTTGTTCTGACCTCCTTTAATTTTTTGACCTTGTTCTGGAACTAGGTGTTGGTCTGCTTTTAATCATACCAGAGCAACCAAACAGCAATCTTCTCATACCAGTGCTGATTTAGGAAGCCTCTGCAAAGCTGTTGCATTGGGAATCTTCAACTATACAGAGATTACATCACAAATTTCCTTCCAGGCACCATAAGCTGCCAGCTCCAAGCTGGGACAGTAAACTGGGTGGGGCAACATCCTTGTATTATAGAGGGCAATGTAGACAGAGCCTATGGAATTACTCGTACCACTAATCTAACCACCTACATAAGCAAATCAAGTGAATCATCTACCTTACTGGTCTACCAAGTCTCAGACACACATACGATACTGCAAATACAATGGGAGATTGGCTCACATGAATTAGATTTTTAAAGTGCTTCTAAATTACATGTTACAATTCAAGCTGCTTAAAAACACATGCTCGGTTTGGGAGTGGTCTTCCTTCAGACAGAATATCTAGTTAATTTACTATTCTAGATGAACCACTGAATAAGAAACTATTTATTCTCATGAGTAGCATATTAAAGTTCTCAAACCAATGAATTGCAAAATAATCTCATTATTCTAACACTACGTCAGACTTTTTAATCCACTCTAGTTAGGAAATATGAAATAAATAGCTATACCTATAATGTTGTTTTTAATGAAAAATCTGTCAGGCAATTAGTTGCTAGATCTACAAATGACAAAGCTGATTCAGAACTCTTAATCTTTTCAACTCCCAGATCATTCAGTAAATTGCTTTATTTGCATTGGATGCACTGCTCAAATCATTCAAATTAGTAACCAATCTGTTCTTGTTACTGTACACCTGAAAGTGTAATAGCAAATCTGTCTTATAACAGCCAAATGACAAATATCAGAAAAAAATGTTGCCAAGACTGCCTGGTTTGTCTGTGTTGAGGCCTGTGGATTCCCACCTGTTCTGTGCAAGGCCACCGCGTATACTGTGTCACAGTACAGGCTAAGCACAGCTTGGAACACTCCAAGTGTGGGTGACATATGACATTCACTATGAATAACCCTCACTTAATTAACATCATGTACTTTCTTTGACACATAAAAATTTTAGCAGCAGATTTTTATCATTCGGAAAACTGGCTTTGACTTGATTTGGGGCATTTGTGTGTGCCATTCTGAAGAAGTAACAAGATTACAGTACTCACATTGCTCAACCCCGACATTTGAAATGTCTAAACCTCATGCCAAATTATTTTCTGCTTATCCAGAGTACTTGCATATACACATGCCGATAGGTATGCCTTATCTCCTGACATTTCAGTCTTGATTTCAGATTAACTTTTTAAAGGCATAAAGACTATCAGTACATGTTTTCATGTGCTCTGTAACCTCTTTCTACTCAATTTGGGGTTTAATTTCTGATACCACACACATATCCTTTGCTCTCTAAAAGCAAATATCCATGCAAGGTTGAAGGAAGAAGGAATTTGAAAGTAAAAATAATAATTTGCAATTCCAAAACAACAGTTGAAAAAATTGATCAACCTAACCTGGAAAAGACCTGCTTTTATTTATGTATAATCAAATTCCAAAGCCAGAATTTGGTAATAACAGGATTCTCTCCCCATTAACATATGTGTATGCAGAGCTGACCAATTAAGTTCACAGCCAAGCTCAATGAAGCAAGTCCTGATCCAGAGGGAACCCTACCACTATTTTGCTTGCCTTCAGTGCTCTTATACTCCTTATACTATGTCACAGCTCTCTGTGCCTGACTTTGATCCTCACTGCTTTATAATGAGGTATGTCTTTTTGTAAGTTGGTTCTTTAACACATGAAAATGAGATGTGAGATGTGAAAACATGTTACACAGCATAGTTTTCGCTCGAAATGTGAGTCTCTCACTGCTTGCTGATGTGCAGATTGAATGCCACAAATCCACCCTCACTAGATATCCAACCAAATCCAAGTGAGGGAACAGATTCCTTCAAAATGAGTGGGGGGAACAATGCAGGGTGTTAATTTCATGTACCATTATGCACTGCTATGTACTGATACTCATCTTAATTTCACGTACCACTATGCATTTTTCTTATCCATGATTCAGAGCCTCCAGATGACCTCGGAGCTAATAGTGAATTATTCTGAAAATCAAGGGAAGAGTCTCTGTATATCTATGCTTGAGTCATTTGTGCAAAGAGCTTACTCATGAACAAAGATCAATGGAAATGGATGCTACAGTTATATAGAGGTGTACATTCACATGAGTGTCAATGGAAAAGGAATATAGCAGTCCAGCATAAATTGCAAAACTCACAATACATATAGAACAGAGAAGCATATTGTGACCTTTTCTGTAATGTGCTGTTCTTGCATTAAGAAGTTCAGGGATTTCTAAATATAGCAGTATTGTGTAGTAATATTAGATAAACTGGAGTGGCAATGTCATTTTAGCTAAAAATAGAAAAATGCTTCTCCCTAGAATACCTGAAGATTATAACTGTGATTTCACAAACAGCCTAAGCCAACTTAAGTTTGCACAGTCATGGAAAGCAGCTGTCCTGTCCTCTCCTCCATGTCCAGCTGCAAGTTTCTGCTCTTTCCTTGGCAGGACTTTATGCCATTAAACAACACCATGCCATCATCATACCATGCTCAGTTGCCTTAACAAAGCTACCCTCCGTTTGAGCAGCTCAGAGAACACAACAGCAAACTCAGTGATGAGTGGTACAGAGGCCTTAGGTAGTATTAAGGTTAGATATTAATGAGGTGTGAGTACTCTGGAATCCAGAGATCTGTTTTCATGCTTAAGCACCTGATAGGGTGGATGCCTGCATGCCTCACATTAAATCCAAAGCAACTAGGGAACTGAGTGGGAAGCCGCCAAAAGACACTGTCTTAGCAAGTACTTCCCTAGAGTGGAAATACCAGTGCATGGTTGCAGGTGTTCTGTTCTGTCTACATGGGTGTCACCACACAGAACTTCCAGAAGAGAGTCATGAAACACCATTTTTCTCCATTAATGTGATCCACGAGGGGAGAACACTATGGTGATAACATTCCCATTCACCAAATGGTACTAGCCCTTGGTCAGAGGTGGGAAACCTATGCTCATTTCTTCTTTGGCCAAATGCAGTTAAATACAAATCTCTCTGAGATGTACTCTGGTCATCAGGCTAACATTTTGTTGTTGGATGAAGGCTGGAGTAAAGGAAACTGTCAGGCATTTGTGCAACTTGAATTTGTGCATTTTAAAGAGAGAAGGAAATGTTAGGTATGTTGGGCAAGATAGAAAACATGACAGTAATCCTTTATCGTAAAAAGAAACAAAGAACACATCTAAATGACAAGATGACAAATTGTGTGTATGGGAAATACAGCTCTGCATCAGACTGTAGGGGAAAAAAAGATTTATCTTTCTTACATGTGAAATGCTAAATATTGTCAATTAAAAACAAAACAAAACAAAACAAAAGCCCAAACCACAGATCTGTCTTACAAAACTTTCCAACTGTTCTTTTTTCATGCATTCAGATGGAAGCATGAAAAAGCATTTGTCACAATTTAATTTACTTTTTCAAGCCTGCAATTCCTACTGTAAGGTAGTACCCATACAGAAGCCACTGCTTCCATCTATGCAAGGTTACGCAAATAATGATGAGCAATGACAGGTATTTCTAAAATGTAGCTTATACAGCTGTAATTTCACTGTCTCAGCCAGAATGCCTCCAGGTCAGGTAGTGGAGATGCATGCCACAGCACCATCTGTCAGACTTTTTGAAAAAGTACAGACATTTCACCATTCCTATTTTTGGATTCTTCTTTCCCAGACTGAAGAAATGAGTGATGAGACTATGGAGCAATTTTCTATATCATGCACAGAACTTTGATCCTCAGCCTTCAAACAAGTTAAAGCAATCTGAAGACTATTACAGATTGGACTGTCCTGCTAGACCAGTATGACTGCTGCTCTTCACCTAAGAATCTTTTCATGAGCTACCAGTCAGGTCACCCAAACTCATTTCAAAGAGGAAGAGAATCAGCTACCATGTCCTCACATTTCCATGGGAGCTCTTACATCAGCACTAAGCATCTCACTTACATGAATTCCCAAGTGCAAATCAATAGAAAGGATGCAGAAGAAAAGAGGAAGTGCTAGCCACAATCTCTGCCAATGACCTGATTTGTATTGAAAAGGTAATCATAAGCTGCCTGTTCTACTTAAAAACTGCATTCAGTAACAAAGCTTTTCCTTTTGTCATGGAGAATGAAGATCAGTTGCAGTATGTTATTTCCAATTCACAACATAGGGTAAGAAAGTATTCAAACAAGGAGACTAGGCTATATCAGCTGCTCTTAGAAGCAGTCCATAAAAAAGGAAATGCAGCTGTCATAATGAAGTAACACCTGTATTTTTGGCTGTAAAATGTCTGGCATTCAATCAGATTTGAACTTTGCAGTGTTTGCACACGTCAGTTCACAGTTCTCTGTTCTCCGGACAGACCAAGACACCATTGCCCATTCCCCTTTGCAGTTAGAAAAGGAATTGGCTTTCCTTCTAAAACAAAGCAAAACAAAACAAAACACAGCTTTCCTACTTAACATCTTGGAAAAATAAACATTAATTAGCAGCCTGAGACTCTACGCTTGGTCACTGATTATGGTACCAAATCTGATGCAGTTTTGTTGTATTTAATGAGATCATTTGTATATTTCAGAGTACTTTCAGCATTATCTTAAATTTAGGCTTACAGACAATACATTAGGAGGAGAAAGAAAGAGAACAGCATAAAAATTAACAGCTATGGTGAAAGTACAACGCAGGAGACCAGAAGTTGTCTGCCATATGTGAGAAACATTTTAGGCATCCAAGTCCAAGCAGGACACAGAGACTGCTGAGGGTGGCTGTGTGGATGGCTGGTGGCTGGCTGGGAAGTGTATAGCATCCTCAGAACAGCTGAGGGGGTATTAGTGACACTGCAGCAGCTTAGAACTGGGAAGTGTTTTCTAAAATAATCTGTTTTAGTTAGGCAGGAAGTAAAGGAAGCTATTTTATTCTGAACATGCTGCTCTTACCAAGACCTCATTCTGGTTGTTCTCTTCTAACTGTGATATACTTCAGAATAGAGAAAGAAATAGATATAATCAGCCATACATGGGACTCCTGCAGTTAAGAAATCTGCTATTTCCTACAGCACAGCTAGGGGCACAGAGAATTTAGCTGAGATGTGAGATTTTATGATTGTATTAGCAAATATCTAAGTGCCACCAAAGACACACTACATAAAGGGATTGGAATGGAACCACTCACAAATGATTGTAGGAGCAGCAGAAGGGAGGAGCACAGGTACAGATTATGATAAACACAGTAATACTGACACATGGAGAACTGCAGTCTTGTCAGACCAGCAGATAATTATTCTCCCTCCCCATCTCATTTTCTACAGAGGGAGAAAAAGAACTTACATTACTGATGATGATAAGTCTCCAGCTGGGCTTCTTTAAATTACAAATGTCTCTGATAGCAGAAACAGAACTCTTGATTTTTCATAGGCATGAATTATTTTTAAAATGTGCTTGCAGTGAACAACCATCTTCTAAAAAGTATAAAAAGGCTTTTATGAAATGAAAAGCAGAGTATGGTAGCCCCCATAGCAGAAGTATTTAATTTAAAAACTCTGGTTGTACTTTGTTTTCCAGGTTCAATTATCAATAACTTCTAGGATCCTACTTGAAGTAACAGAACTTTTTTTATAAATGCTAGATCAGTTTTTCTTATTTAATAATTATTTTCCTTAAGAGTTTTTTTTTTCTTTTCTTTTTGTGTGTGCAGCCTTTAATTAGTTTGTTCAGACATAAGCGGTATTAGCTAGACTCTGTCACAATTACCCACATTTGGTAGCTAATTACTCCTTCAATAGTCTTAAGGCTACCAGCAATTTTAGTACAATTGGCAGCCTGGGGCCCCTAGGAGCTGTTCCAGCAACCAAGAATAGCTCGAACAGAGAGGCCGGCCAGCCGTGACCCTTTCTCCTCAGCCACAACCTAACATATCTACTATGCCAAAGGCAAGAGCAACACAGAAATACTCCCGAGTGAATAAATGTGCTCTCTTTATGGCCTTTTAAAACTAATGGAGTAGCATAAAGAGACTACAGGGAAATGCAAAATAGGACCTTTTAAATGCTACAGCATTGGCAGGACTACTAATGATTCTTCAGTTTTGCAATGTTCCATTAAAATGACAGTACAAAACACTTACATGGGATCAAATTCTGACACTATACTTTTATTCTAGTGTAATTTTGTTTGCTGATGCCTCAATTTACACCGCTCCAATATGGGTGTCCAGTGGCCAATGCTGTGACTTGATTTACTAACATTTCATGTGTATTTTACACAGGTACAAGTAACTTCACAAGGGGCACAGCAGTGAACAATCAAGATCTGTGACTTCAGTAAAATGATTCTGGCTGTATACTTATGAGACATCAGCAGCAGAATAAAATTAACATAAAAATTAAAATGACAATTTCAGCTTCAAATACACTGTTCATTCAGATTCTATTCCACAATTCCAATAAGCAGAATTGGATTTGCACAGAACAGGGAATTCCTTTTTTAAAATTTCTGAAGGTCATGAGGGATCCCTTTTTAAGTGTTTTGGAAGCTACATCCTTGCTGAAATTAGGTAGCCCACTACCTCTGCTTTTGCTAATCCCTTAAATTTAGACTGGTGTTCCCACAATAAATAAATAAATAGCACAACCATTTGATCTGGTTTAAGAAAAGAGGTGCAGCACTTGATCTAAGTCTGGGGTTAGAGCAGAACTGGCCCTATCCATTGGCTGCCCACTGTCAGTCTGAATTAGGCACCTGGTAAAACTTCAGTTAGTAGGCATGCACTGTGTGGAGTTGGCAACTCTGTTCTAATTTAATCTTTTGCTTATCAGTGGTGATGAGCAAAGTGATATGAATATACCTACAGATCTGTCAGCATTGCTGAGGCTGAGTACAAGACAGTCACCAGACTCTGAGCAACAGCAATCACTTGGCTCAGCTGTCAGCAGCACCACCACCGAAGCCATACATGAAGATACATTGCCTTTGGCAGCAATATTGACTTGAGATACTTCCAGCAACTTTTCCCTCCTTCCTGCCTGTCTTGTTCCCATGACAACTGTATGATTTTTATCAACACAACTGTTTGTAAGGCCACACTGTGAATCAGGCCTAGGACACTAAACAGGTATTAAAGAAAAGTTCTAAAATAAAATTGTTGGGCAGTTGAAACTGAATTAGTTACCTGATTCAGTTCACAAACATCTGCGTAAACAGCTGTGTTGGCACAGCTGAAAGGGTGTCAGGAACAAGCAGCTGGCAGTTGAGGTGGGTCCTGGGAACGCCTTAAAACAGGCTGCTGCTGGGAGAAGTGCGCATGGAACAATACCTTTACTGTATCTGCCTTGGCACAGCGTACTCACGTGTGTTCCAGAGCCATGGCCCACGGCTCCATGTACTGCAAGTAGCTGAGGCACCAGCAATCCTTCCCCAGTCTTTGTGAAGGAATTTGCCTGCCCTTCTGGGCGCAGAGCAGGAACTGGAGTAATAGCTGAGTGTTCTTAGCACCTGACTGCAAATCCCCAGCTTAAGGGAAAACTAAAACTTAGCAAATTTGGGTTCCACTGACATATACATGCAAACCTCAATCTTTCTGACTACCAGCAGCAGAAGAGACTCCCCATCTCAATTCTTCAGTGGCAGCTATGCTAAGACCATGTCCAAAGCACTGCACAAAATTCACCCAGGTTGTTAAGAGCTACAACACTTCCTGAAATAACTCTGGTGTTCTGACTTGTTATTTCCTGCCATTTGTGCTCCCCTAACCTCAGAGTCCAAGACTGGAAGAAGAGACAAAATTACTTCCTACAGTGGTTATGCTCATAGATCAGATACTAGGATAGACATACTGCAAAAAAAAAGTCATAACAAGGCAGCCTAATACTAGAGCAAGTTGACCAAGGGCCTTCTGATGCTCCATCCTTGGAAGTATTCAGAACTTGGCAGGACAAGGCCATGACCAACTTGATCTCAACTTACCCTGCTCTGAACTGAGGTTGGACCTGAGGTGACCTCCAGGAACCCTTCAAACTAAATTATTTTAATTCTGTGGCCAAGGAGCACCATGTGCATGACTCTAACAAGGTTCTGAGGGCAAAATGTGGTTTAAACAGAGTAAAGGTAATGCTCAGGATTAATCCCAAACAGCAGTCAGAGCAAACCATTAGCCTATTTTTTTATTACTTACCCATTTCCCAGACTATCATTTCATAAAGTCACCAAAAACCTCCCTTTTTGTTATACATAACCAGCTATAAGTTTGCCATCTAAGCATTAGATAATACAGATGGTTCTGAGGTGTTCAGTGCTTAGAAGCAAAACCTGAAAGGTGAAGAGTTACTGTTAAATTTTCAGGTTTTATAGTAACAAAGAAGAAAGTACTGATTTGGGGGTTTGAGTCTCTTTTCAGACTGTGGAGATCCTACGTCTTTTCCCACCTCTTGTTTCATATGCTTAGAAAGTGTAGCTCAGATACTGCTGGTGGTTGAGGCAGGACAGTAATGGGGGCTTGTTTTCCACACTGGAACTGTTCTCACTCTTTTTTTTAATATTGTTTGTAACAGTACATAGCCAATGTTATAGGGCTAAAGCCTTGGGATATGGATAAGGTCTTGATTTATGTTTCCAACATAATAGTAATAAAATTACATATTTACAAAAGCATTATTATATTAATTTTCTGGAAGGCTGTAGAGACCTGTTCAAGAAATTAGAAGGTGCCTTTTCCTTGCCATATTAGAACCTTTCCAAGCATTTTTTTGTTTTTGTTTTGGGGGCATTTTTTTCCTTATCTATGGGCAAATCCTAAATTAGGTGTGCCATTTATCATTGCTTTGCAATGAGATTTAAGTACACTGGGAGTTAACAGCATAACAATCATAATAATTACATATAATTATAAATCATGTTGTATAAAACATTTCTGTGCATTTTGCCTTACTGGTACAATATAACTTATTTTGAAAGAGATTTATATCTTTATACATTACTGTATAATGAATTATTTTGTTTGTGATCAAGATGCTCTTACTCAGACACATTTTGATGATAGGGCATGCTCTCTGGAGGCTGGTATGATAGGCATGGGAGCACAGAGAAACAGTGATTAGGTCACTGGAGTGGCACTATGTTAAGGGCAATGGTTCTTAACAGACTCTTCTATGGTGCAGCTTACAGCCAGAACACATCACTGACAGAAGACTGGCTGGCAGTAGGGACACTGGGAGGAAGGAAGGAAGGAAGGAGGAAGAAGGAAAAATACAAGACTTTGTCCAGGTCTGAGGGATCAGGTTTCTGTGTACCAAAGATCTCTTGGAGACATGATTATACAGGCATTTCTCAGTAACACCATGCTTACTATCCTCTTCCACATTGTCTGCTGCCCAAAATGGAAGAGAAGATTGTCTGTGTCTATTTAAAATATCCAATTTGGTTCGAATTCTGCTGAAAACCCAACAAATTAACAAGCCCTATATTCAAGGAGATCAGACGCTCCTTGTAGCATCTGGACTGAGCATACTCAGTATTTTTCAGTAGTTTCTTTGCTTTAGGATTTGTGGTTTCTCCTAAATCTTTAAGCATCCAAAACA
The DNA here is from genome assembly GCF_011077185.1 of Oxyura jamaicensis. Lineage (NCBI taxonomy): Eukaryota > Metazoa > Chordata > Aves > Anseriformes > Anatidae > Oxyura > Oxyura jamaicensis. Next base: position 60,664,862 of record NC_048896.1, read on the forward strand.
GCCTACCCAGGAAAAGATCCCTACAGATGACAGCAGGAATGGGCCTGCTGCTGAATAGCTGGGCCCATTCAGTCCCAATTACACTGTAATCACTGATAGTATAGCTGTTGCTTCTCTCGCAGGTTAAAGTCAAATACACAAATCACATTATGGATTAAGTACCATATATGTAGCAAATAGCTATGTACATCAGAACTTCATCAACTTTTTCTTTCTATTGACGAGCTTTAACAAAGCATCACTTTATGCAAAATTCAACCCCACAGAATGTTTTAAGTTACCTTCTCTTCTCCTATACATTTCGCACTTGCATATAATGCAGTTAAAATAGCACCAGTAGTACAGATTACATCTGAACGGTCATGAGCCCAAGCCTGTGTTGGGAGTACACGACGTGAGTGCTTTGTAAGAATTGAATAGTGGTATACTGCCAAGAGTCTATGTTATTCCTCCACAGGAAACTCTACTGAAAATAACAATCTCTCAGTACAATCTGGTCCCATTCTGAGAACAAATATAAGCTTTTAAGCGGTGCTAGTGATAATAGAAATAAATAGTAGTAGCAGAATGCTGTAGGATGTTTCAGCTCTGTCAAGAATGGTTTTGCAAAGTTCACTGAAATGTATCAGGAGAAATTGAATGGCCCCTTAATTTCTACAGCAGAACTTCTGGATTCTCCCAAAGTAGTATCTTTGCAGAACTACAGCTCTACAAACTCTTAACTAAGATCTGCATAATAGGAATTATTGCTAAATTGGGGGGCGGGAGGAGAAGGGGTGTTACATAAGCCAGATATGCTGTTTATTGATGATTAACACTGTTATACCAGCACGATTGTTATAAATGCAGTTATACCAGAACAACAACACCTTACAACCCACAGTACATGCTGTGCATTACAGAAGTGCATCTGTATTCATATAACTGCATCAACCTTACAATATATTTTTCTACTTCAACTTACTCTCTGAAGTGGAAGTACAGGTATGCTCTTACCTTGAGCTTGCCAAGGACAATCCCTTCAGTTTATCCCACATCACCATTCATTCTTGCCAGGTCTGCTATAAATTCCCAGCTCCATTTTTTTCCATGAACTAGATAGTTTGGAGAAAAAAAAAAAAAAAAATCAGAGGCAGTGCCAGTTTTCATAATCCCTGCTATTCTTCAGTTAAATCTGTTATACGGGCTGGTCCACTACACACACCCCAAAATTGCTGTGCTAACCCAGTAAACACTGAAGTGCAGGTGCAAAAATGAGTAGCCAAGGTTGTTTAAACTATGTTAGACAGTACTGTCATTGAATGCTGAATTGCAGTCAGTTACAGTCTATGGCCAAAAACAGTCAATACTGCAGTGACAAAAGTAAATTTATAAATTCTAATGGTACTAAATGACAATTAACAGAATTCCAACAGAACCTTGAACAACCTCAGACAATTTTATATCAGTTAGTAACACCTGTATACACCCACTAATGAGCTTGGCCCTTACACTTCAGAAATCTCAAAAATCATCTGGTTCATAGTACAATATTCTTGTTTACTATCTTCACTTCCAGTAAATATCATCCAGCCAATTAATCTTCAACATGAAATGCCAGAGATACATAATATGACATAATATGATACATAAATATGCAGCTGCATATTTAAAAGAAACATAGAGGGATGCACAAAATCAAATCTTTTCTCTTTCACAATATGGGCCTGAACCTAACCCTGTAATTTCAAGAATTATGTTACTAATTATCATTACGACTCAATTTTCCCCTTCTCATTATTTACATTTATATATGAGTACACTTGGAATTTCTATATAAATCACATTCTAAACCATTTCTGTATTAAGGTGTAAAATATAGTTTGAATTTGTGACTCTACCTTTCTTTCCCTCTGAGGAAAAAAATGTCAGTCTATTTACAGCTAATCAGATATAGGCAAGCTCAGACTTGAAAAAGATCTGTCTAAGGACTTTGTAGGGTTTACAGCATATTATGGTGGTAGGCTATCATCCTGTGAGATAGTAAATACCTTGACAAAATAATTTTGTCCTGGGAGAGTTCACATCAGATGAGATATTGTCTGTTTACACTAGTCTACCTTTATGCTGGATCAGGAATAATATATCCTACCCAGCTGACAGAAAGCTGGCATAAAATCTGCATAAACACTGTAACATATGCTCTGGCTGATTTGATAAAAATGTAGTCATGTACACACGCCAATACAGATCAAATTTTTACTGCCAGGAAATCCGGCATGCACAGATTTGGTATTACTTAATGCAGAAATGCAGCCTTATAGTGCTTCATTTTCTCTGTGTATTAATTAGTTTTTAATTACCTTATTATGAGCATGAATAAATAGTACAAATTTGTTTGAAAACCCCTGTCAAATACTGGTGTGGAGAAAGCATACTGTAATGTAATGGTCTTCAAATAGGGTCAAACATGATCTCCACACAGCATGAACGCTTCTTTCGTAATACTGACATACATGATTTTGGACCTTCATGGTCTAAATAGAGATGATTTTACTTAAGGCAAAAAAGGCTGTAACACCCTTTAGCAAAAAAGATCTGACAATATAACTGGACAACTCAGATACACTCATGTGCAATGTGGACATTCTTGTGTTATTTTCACCTCTTTGCAGTCACTAACAGCACTGAAACAGGAAAAAAAAAAGCAAGCTACTCTGAATTTCAATTGGAGATGGACCTGTGCAAGCTTTATGTTGTGCCTGAACTCTCATGCACACCTCACACTGTCTGCATAACTCAATCCCTTTTCAACCCAAATTACTAGAGTACATGGTTCCTGTTAACACTGGAGGAAAAGTTTAGACTCTAAAAATACTTCTGCAAAACTGCATTGAACAAACATGTTAACAGGAAGTTCCCAAATCCCTACTTACGTTAAAGACAAGTTATCTCTTTCTTACTCTCTAGAGTCTGTTTTGGTTTAATGCTCCCCCCAGTCCCCACCCCGAGCTTCCAACTCTAACAAAATGACTTTAAAATCATAATACGGTATTGATTCTTTGGAAGATGTATTTCCAGTTTAGTTTCAGCCTAGTCCTGGTCATTATTCAAAATTAAAAGAAGGTAAGAGGGCAAAGAGGAAAAATATGGATGCAAGCACACTAAGCCTGCTTTTCCAGTGTCTTGTGTTTTATTCAGTCATAGACGCCTCTGCTAGGTGAGTGTAAAACACAGGTCAAAGGCTGCTATTTTGATTTGTCAGTATTATATACTCACTTTCAAAAAGTTTCAGTAATGAAAGCCTTGCAAGGTATTCTATCTTACATGTTGCTATGGTGTCTAAAAATTTTCCAGGAATGTATTGAGGCAAGTTGTGTATTTAGCAGGCGAGTGAGCTTTAAAGACCTCAGACCCTTCCCGCTCGACCTCCCTCTCCCTGGTAGTGCTGCCTGGCTCAGTAGACATGATCCCCCTCATACTGCCCAGTAACAACCAGCAGCTTTTAGTGTGTGCTCATCTGTGAGAAAGGGACACTGCACTATATTTCACTAAAATGTTCTAGCCTAACTGCCATTTCCTTATGACTAAGTGGACAACCAACATCTAAATAAATAAACAGCTTCATTAATATTAGAAACACATAAAAAGAAATATTTAAAAGCAATGGCGTCAAACCTTCTGGCAGCTAACAAAAGACATTTTTCAAACACGTGCAGCTTTGCATGCCTAGTGCAAATGAAAACTGAAGTGAAATCTGTGAAAATGAAGTCTATAAATGCTCTGTCACGATTTTAATGTGTTCATGCTATACTACACATGCTATTGCTCAGGGACCTCCTCATTAGTCTTTACAGAATCTCTATCTGCATATGAACTTTTGATTCTGGAAACTATTCATCACCCTCCTCATGTCAGGTTCTTATTCCTCGTTCCCATAGTACCTGCAGTAAGTTTTAGAATGTGGTGTTCCTCTTGCATCTCCACAGCGATGTCAGTGGGAATGAAACACTTGTTTGCTGACTGTAGCAACGGCCTTGCTCAGTCTCCAAAATGGCTCCTCCATATGCAGAGTACCTGCAAAATGAGGGAAGGGGAATTAATTAATTATAAATTCATTCACAATGCAAATGAAAATCGTTGCCTAGCTTGTTTGTGATAAAGGCCCCAATTTACAAATTTTAACACAATAGCTACGCTGTCTTTCTGAGCAATGAGATGGTATCTTACTCCAGTAGATAATTTTTTTCAGCCAATGGAGAGAAAATTTTGTAGGTCCTGGTGATAACACTGCATATCAGTGAATGGAAGTTTTCATAACAGAAATGACCCTGAAAATTCACATTATTAACTAAACAAATCAACCAAAATTCTGACTGCATAATAAATTTTAAGTATTGTTTATTAGGAGAAGGGCAACTGCTCCTGGTGAGCTGCTGATATAATTGCTGTTACCTGATAACCATAATCTGTCTGTATTGTGCACCCTCCTCCCCTTTCCTCAATCAAAAGAGAATAAGAGGGCAGAAACTGGAAAACATGGACTTTGCCACAGAGGACTTCAGCAATTTACTCCTCACTATGAATGCTTGCCCAAGAAGAAGAGCTGCATGTGTGCCCAGTTTCCACCAACAAACAAACAAACAAGACCTACCAGGACAGACTGACTTTTGGTGACTTTTAATCCTGAAACATTTTGTCCAATGAAGAGGTCCTATTACAGGTAGTCTAAATTATGACCACACTTCAGTTTCCTATTGAGTGTAAATGATGCAGCTCTACAGATTATGACAACACACTACAGAAAAGGCATCTAATGTCATGAAATAACTGAAAGTTCTGTGTCCATATAACCATGCTTTGAGTCATTAAGTCACTACTATGACACATTTACACTTCATTATATATTTACCATGTTCCTCCTCAATAATGATGTGGACTTTCAGATGGAAGAGGGCAACAAACTCCTGCATAAGCTGCTTAAATGGTTTTTGCCCTTGACAGATGCTGATCTCTCCAGGAAAACCAAGACTGTAACTAACAGATATGGAAAATAAAAAAATGTATGCTGGCTTGAAACTCTGGTTCCTCCACTTTCATCCTGAAGAAACACCCATAAATTCATTGCTGAAATTTCCTAGGGCAACTAGTGGACTAATTTCTGAAATGATTGTTCAGGCTCACTGGAAAACTGAGGCACTGTAATTGCCCCAAGAGCCCCTCCATATAGCAGGCCTCCTATTAGAAAAAGGTGGTAATGGAAGACAGAGCATTCACAGCTCTGATCCCGGTCAGGTGCCCAGAGGAAGTATGCAACACACTGGCACTGGCAGACCTCTGAATGATAAGATCTGCCTGTTAATGTAGTTATTTGCTTTTACTTTAGCCTTTTAACATGGTTTTCTAAATGCTGCAGTGAGCCAGCTGCCTTGAAACTGAATCGTAACTATGCGTATTTACTCCACTGTGGTCAAAACTAGGGCATGTAGTCTACTTCTTACCATTACCTATCAAATGCAGCTGTGCTTCCCTGGTCAGCTACTGAACATCTGCAGTGATTCCTTGGCTGGACAAAGGTGGGGTTCATTAGCTGCCTGCCTGGACCACAGCCTGGAATAGTCCATAAATAAATTAGCGATTAAAGACTCAATAGAAAATAAAGTGTCCCAAAAACTTAACGGACCAGAGATGGAGACACAGGTAAGCAGGACAAAGAGATAAAAGAGAATGGAGACCAGAAGGAATGCCCACAGTGGCCTACTGCTGTTTGTGATCTTGAACTCACAGCTAGCAGCACTGTGCACCGACACTAATGCTTACAGGCAGCACAGCAGCTGAGGTAGGTACCTGCACACAACCTAGCAGATGACAGTGGTGAACCAAGGAAATTACCACAGGAATCTTTAATGTGACACCATACCGTGCTACAGAACAAAATGTAAATACAAATACAGGAGTATCTTTTGCAAAGATACTCCCAAGACAGAGTTAAAATGCAAAAATTAACTGAAATTGGGCTAAATCACTCAGAATTAAAACTAAATGAAAAGTATCCATGTTAGTGGTTTCCCATGAGGGAAACCAACTACAAACAAAACCAAAACAAACAAACAAAACAACAACAAAAAAGCTCTTTAAACCCAAGTCACAGTTACCAGTATTATTAAGTTTGTGAAGCCAGTGGCAATGCTCTCATAGACTTCACAGGATTTAAACTCCATGACTGTACAGATAAACATAACCTGGTTACCTAAGTGCTCAGTTTGCCAGTGTTCTAGTAAAATACACAAGGCACAATTCTGCCCAGTGTGCTAAAGGTCACACCTGCATGGGTGAGAACTGACCTGGAGAAGGGAATGCCTATAATTATTTGCAGTTGCACTACGCAGTTCAACTGATTTTCTAACTTTACACATATACTGCTTCATTATCTATTTCATCATCTAAGCAGGAGGCACTGCAGCTCTGAGAAGAGCTGCAAGGTACTGGAAAAACGTCTACTTCCCAACCCTCCAGACAGGTCTTGTCCCCAGTCTCCTTGCTATGCTCTTCTGTCTGCGTAACAGGCCTTTTTTGTCCTGAGCTCCTTTATGGAGACCTCCTGAAGAGGAGGTCCTCTGCATTTCTTATGCAGCATCCCCATCTTCTGTAGCTATATCCCACAATACTGTGAGGTTATACAATAGGCCTGAGCATTTAGTACTTCTCCTATATCATCAATAGACAAATACGAAAACGTAGTTACTCTGTGTAGGCGTATGCCCCATTTATATTGAAAATCTATCTTCTTGCTCCCATATGGCGATGCGCAAAGGCCTACCTGTGTACTTGCACTGCTGTTTCACTTCAGCCGAATTATTCAATTCTGAAGTTACCATTAAAAACACAACAACATGCATACAGTTGGAAATATCCCTAATTAGTTGTCCTGTTAAAAACCTGCATTTACAAAGGCACTGGCATACATTTTTTGAAAATGTCTTTCTCATATCTGTAACTTACTTGACCAGATCTTGAACAATATATGCCAGAGCCACTGTGAGACCAAGAGCTGCGAGTCAGAGTTACTTCAGAGACTCGTCTTTGAAGGAAAGCAGCTCTCAGCTCCTCAGCTGAGCTGAACTCTGGGTTCAGCAAATCCACCTCAGGCCCTGTGGCAAGGCACGGCCAGTGCTACACCAGTGCTCACACCCTTTTGCCAGCCGTGGTCTGAGAGACTTCTCTGTGAGGTACATAATTATGCAGAGTAAGTTCATAACAAATGAACAAAATCAAACTGTTTTGTTCGATTAACTTAATCTATTTCTGCGATATCACGACCAAGCACTTCAGGTATCACACCATTTACAAAGACTAAGACGTAACAGTAGCCTTTTGGAAATAAAAAACTGTATGTGTCGATACGAATTTCACTATAAGGCTGTTTGTATTGTACTTTCAAATTTCTGAAAGCAGTCTCTGAATAACTTTTACAGGTTCAGTATCACTTCATTAAGAGCCCCTGTTACACAATATTAAAAAAATATAGATAGGTTTACATGTAGCACTTACAATAAATATGAAATAAAGGAATGTAAACAGATAGATCACAACAGTAAGCATTTCCATACTGCATCAGCTTAAAACAAAATCATCAGTGCATCCCATACATTAACCTAGGTTTAAAAATATCCAAAATCAATAGAGCTGATTGATTGTTGTATTATTCCAAATTTACTGAGACATCTGCATATTCCTTCATACACAGTTCACCTCCTAACCTGTCTTGCATGTAGCTTGCTTACGGTGGTAAGACATACTTCTTCAGCTTCAAAATCAATAAAATAAACTTTAGCAATGATACCCGCTTGTATCAGAGTTCAGTTTCTGTTTGTAAAATTCTGGTCTCATTGTGCTTTTTACTGAGTTCAGTCTTCTTTCCAGAGAATGTAATAAGCAGTGTTTGAAAAGAAAAGCTGATGAACACAGCTCTGAGTTGAGGCATTCACCTCCTAGGGGAAAAGGCAGAAGTCCTGCCTGCTTCCCTCTAAAAAAATATTATGGAATTATTATTGCATTATTATTATATGCACATATATATGTGCAGCAAACAAAGTAGGTAGTAAATGATTTATTTGCCAGATTCTTCAAGGGAAGTAGTGAAAGTGAGGACAAAGATACAACAGTAAATCATAGTATATTTAACGCGTTGTAACACAGAAGGCCCTATTTTGAAGAAGCAAATGTATACTAATGAAGGAAAAAAAAAAATCAAAGCCTAGCAACTGTGTGCAGGTAACTTTAAAAGACACTACTGTTCTACTCTTGTTGCTAAAACAAGTCATGTCAAATATGGCAGAGAACCTGCTATGGAAATAATAGCTATTACATTCTGTTATTATAGAATTACTATTATTATAGAATCTTCTACAATTAGAGAAGAACTAGAGATAATTTAGAGATAACTCCAAGAACTAGAGGATAAACAGGTAATAATAGATGAGGTGGCACATTAATACAGTGTAAATTATTCCTTTTCTAGGTATTCCTCAAAATTTGTTAGGAAAAAAAAATCACTCAGGAACAACAAAAGCTACTGAGCAATAACATATGCAATTATAAACTTGGTAATCTTTCATGTACATCTTTCCAGGGCTCACTAAGCTCTTTTTGAGGTTTATAGAATGTCATTTTTACACTTCACAGCAAGAGGCTTTTTGTCTTGGCAAACCAAACACAGGCAAAAAATAAAGGAAGACAGGAAGATGTTTACCTGTCATACTTGTGTTAGATCCTGAGTGCCTCTGTCTTGTAACAGTGCTGTTTTGGCACTGAAGGTGCCTGCAGGTGAGCTGGGACCTCCAATTCCTTGGCACTTAATATCTGGACTTGTGTGAGGTCTATCACTGACAGCAGGGCAACTGGCTAGTGCATCTGCACTTCAGCACCTACACGTTTTCAGTGTTTTCTTTCTGCTGAATGTTCTAATCCAAGTACACTCAGCACACTTAGTATTTGTACTGCGTTACTTCTAATGTATTTGGTTATTTCCTAGCGTTTAAATCGCTTCAAGGAAACTTCTTTTAAACTTGGACATTCACTTCCTTAGAGAGGGTCCCTGGAATGCCTCTTGGTTTCCAGCTCTCACGTGGGGATTAGCAACAGCCACCATTTTGCTGCACCAGCTCCAAGGCTCACAGGAGTTGACGTATGCTAGTCAGGCCCTGCTAACAACACAATCTCTTAAGTGGGAAGCCTAAAAAACATAAGGGTGAGACACCTCTGGCCTGCACACTGACTTCTGAAGGATTTTTTTCCAGAACAGCAGAACACCACAGTGGTGCAGTGGAAAACCACGTGCTGTCAAAGAGATGCATGCCAGTCAGTATGACTGTGGAGACAGTAATTCAGTAAGAAGGTGGTTAAAAGTACTTCATATTTGTTACCATTTGCTTTTGTTTTGTAAACCCATCTTTAAAATGCAGATGAAATTAGAGCATAGTAAAATGTTGTGGAAGTTCTAATTTAAAATCATGAAGGAAGGAAAACTGTAGTTAAAAGTACAACCTGATCTTTTGCTGACCTGCACCATGGCTGTGCCCAGACAATCCCAACATTTTTACACTTCTTTGATTAAAAAAAAAAAAAAAAAAGCAGAACTGTTATTAATCTCAATCAAGCTGTGACTTGTTGAGATAAAATGACTTTCTTATTAGAGTTTAATTATACATATATTAACTATAGCCTACTTGGGTTAGGAGGAAGAATAGTAGTACTTTAATTGCAGGTTTTTAACCGGTGAGAACTTCATCCTGTTTCCTTGCAGAGGTAGTTATTACTGAACTGGCTCAGAGGGCAGAAGATTAAACACCTACTCACAGAAGGTGTTGGAGATGGAGAGCTTTATGTAAATGCTTAGCATGATTAGGGTTATTTTCTGCTGGGTTGAGATTCTTGCATTGTTTACCTGTCTGTGAAAAGATTCGAGTTTTCCAGCATTTGTGACCGAGTTATTAAAGTACAATTTATTTATTAAACTGTGAATTGGTCTCAAGGTTGTTATTAGGCACGGATGCTTCCACACCACACTTGCTGCGTGGAGTACCAAAGTTTAGCAGGTCCAAAGTACTCCCTGCCTCACACTCCAGCCCCGCTGAGCTCAGCCAGGCAGGCTCATTCCCGAGGCCCGGTTACACATTTGTGTAACAAATTAACACGACGAGAGCGGCTGTTAGGCTCGGGAACACGCTGACAAGACGAGGAGCAGAAGGGCTGCGCCCTGCGCCATGTCCCCCCCCCCCGGGCTCCTCACGCACCGCGCCCCTTGGCCGCCCGTTATGACGGTTGGGCAGCGCGAGCCCCCCTCCCGCCACCTGGCCGTGCGCGCGCACATGGCGGGAGGGAGGGGGGGCGAACGGGGCCGCCTCCGCGCAGGCGCGGTAGGGGCGCTTGGCCCAACGAGAGGGGCGGGCAGCGGCGGCGGCGGGGGCGTGGCGCGGCGGGAGGGGGGGGGCGTGGCGCGGCGGGCGCTGTCCTGGCGGTGATGGCGGCCGGCGGCGAGGGGCGGTCCGGCACCGAGGGCAGCGGCGGCGGTGGCGGGGAGGGGGGCGCGGGGGGCGGTGGTGGCGGCGCGATGCTGCTGAACGTGGGTCTGCTGGCGCTGGCGTTGCTGGCGGCCTACCGGCTGTACGCCCGCTGGGCCAGGCGGAGCGGGCCGGGGGCCGCCGGGCGGCCGAGCCAGGCCGCCGCGCTGCCGCGGATGAAGCGGCGGGACTTCTCCCTGCAGCAGCTGCGCCACTTCGACGGCGCCCGCGACCCCCGCATCCTCCTGGCCGTTAACGGCAAGGTCTTCGACGTGACCAAAGGCAGCAAGTTCTACGGGCCCGGTGAGCGCGGGGAGGGCAGCGGGCGGCTGCCCACGGGGGCAGGGCCGGGGCCGGAGCACGCAGGAGAGCGGGCGGTAACGGGGTGCCGCAGGGCCTCGGGGTGGGGAAGGTGGGCGATGTGGCTCTCTGGGTCCGAAATGCACGCTCGGAGGGCCGGGAAGGCGTGCCTCGCGGCCAGCCCTGCTCACGCTGTAGGCCGCCGTGGTGTGCCCGTGCTGTGCGCGGCGAGGTGGGGGCAGCCTCGGCCCTCGGCGGGGTGACGGCCGCTGCTCGTGTTCTTGCTTAACCAGCGGTGCCTCGGAAAACGCGGTCTGATCAAAGCGTGCAGGAGCTTTCGCGGTAGGTGTGACAAGCTTCTTTGTATGGTGGGTGCAGGAGGGAAAGGATACTGTGTGTTTTTTTTTCCCCAGGAAATAGTTCATTAAGTCATTTTTTTTCCTTTTTTTTTTTTTTTTTTTTTAACCTTAGGTTACTAAAAGAAAAATACATAACCATGCAAATCTTTGGTCCTTGCCAGGGGAGTGATGAGCAGTGACAGCACACTGAGGCTAGTGTACTCCTGTTCCCCTTAAAGTTTGTGGTACCAGCTCTGCTGCCAGTTGCATGGGCTGAAAGTGCCATAACTGAACCAAAATGTTTTTTGACTGGTACTGAAAAAGTTAACGCTGGAGGCTGAACCACCTGGCCGTGCCTTGTTTATGTCTGTTGACCGGGAAAGCAGAGAGAATACAGTCTGGTATGCTGCAGCTTTCGTACCCTTCATCGGACTAGTTCTTTCGTCTCACTTGCTTAAGGGATTTTTAAATTGAGACCTGTGTGCTGGTGTAAAATGCGGGTAATACATACGTTAATGAAATGTATGTTACGTATGCATACGAGGCTTAAAACAACAGCCAGTTGACAGATTTCTTCATAACTTGCCCCGTGAAAGGATATTGAGCCATAGTCAAAGCATTCATTTTAACTCTTCTATATATGAAACGTGAGTTCTGGCCTCTTCGCTGCAGATACTGTCACTGGTTCACATTCTCAACCTCTGGAGGCCTGTTACTGTGAGAAAGCTAAATCTTTCTGTTCTAGGACATCAGTCTGCTTTTTTGGTAAGTGGCAGCAGCTGGTTCCCTACAGCAGTGCATCCAGCTTTTCGTGGAGAGGAGCAAATATGTTTGTTTGGGTGTTAACCCTGTAGTGAAGGTAACAGAACTTGGTAACAGAACTGATGTCAACTTTCTCTGCTAGGTGGGACCCTGTGTGCTAGGATGGTGATGCTCAACCGGTGCATCAGCTCTGTTTTCTACTGATTATGTTGATTTCTTTGAATTGTGCTGATGTGGTTTACCTGTGTTGTTGCATGTCAGGACGTATTCTCTTGCAAATATTTTCTGGTTGAGAAGGAAAAAACAAGCAAGTGGGCGGTTGGAAGCCTTCAGAAATCTGAGAAGAGTTGAGTGGAGAAGTCTCCAGCTTCTAGTGCTACACCTTTCCAGAAGGACTTCCGTCAGAGTAGCCAGACGTCCATGGAAGTTCTCTTGGTAATTTTATGCCTCATAAAATGCTGGAGTATAGCAAGAGAAGTGCAAAGCATACTGACAAAGCAAGGGCTAAATGTTCTTTAACAGAAGAAATGGTTGAGGACGCCGGCTTTGCTGACAGCGCAGGCTGGGACTGTGTGCTGCTCCTGCTTTGTTGAGGTACTGATGCGAAACAGCTTCAGCTTGGAGGGCAGCAAGTAGCATTGGCTGAGGGCTTGCTATCGAACCGCAGGTACTGCTTGACTGCTGGGTGTCTGCTGAGTGACGTGGCTGTCTCAGAAGCCTTCTGATGTCTTGAAGTTAAGGGCTGTTCTTCTTCACTACAGTTTGGATGCAAAGCTGTTTCTTATTTTTCTGCCTCTAGCATAAGGCTAATAGTGCACAGAATTGTCCTGCAGTCCAGATCTTTGTCCTACAGTTGAGATTCTATTAGAGGTCCCACCAAGCTTTGATTTTAATAGGAGCTCTGCAATTTTAAGTTTCCATCCACTGAGTCCTGTCATGCTTTGGTCTGTTTCACTGAAGAGCCCACTAAATACCTATGGTTAAGATTTAAAACAAAAATGGACAGGCTCTTCATGTCATTCTTTCAAATAGGTTTGAAAATTTCAGTTTCTTGAATGTCTAACCAAAACATTTTTCAAACCTTTTTATTTTCTTATGTTGTCTCCTTTAAGACTTCCACAATTTATCCCACTGGTAATTAGTCTTTGGTATGTCTAATGCACTTCAGGTGAGAGCAGGAAGGTTGTGGCACATGTTCAGCTGTCTGGTCCATGCCTCCAAGAATCAATCAGCTTACACTGATCTCTTTAAAAACCTCACACACCTCTTTTCCAAAATGCTGCTTCCCAGGGTAGTCCTCTGTCCTGCAAGCATACCCTTTGCTTCAACGCTTTACTTTTAGTTGTATTAAATATCACTTTGGTTTGTGCCCAGATGAGTAAGTGTTTTAGAATGCTTGGTTATTAATCTTAATTAATTACCTTTCCCCTTATCATCTGCAAGCTCTGAAAGCAATAAAGCAAACTGTTAATGGCTTACTGTTAAAAATATCATGGAACCAGAATGTCAGAGGAGCTGTTTGGGAGTGATTTCCCCGTCCGTCATCACGTCTCACGTCTTAGAGTTAGTGATCGATACCTTTCCTGCGTGCTGTGTTGGTTTTACATCCGTGTCACAAGACATAGCTTTTACTGTTTCAGCTATGATAACATTAAATTTCACAATTGTTTACATTAAGATTCCTGGTAGTTTATTGGTCAATAGAAGGGGATAATAAGAGATAAAGCACTCTTAACAAATCTTAATATTAATGGAGTTTAAATTTGTGTGCTAGTATAAAGCTATAAACAGGTTCAGTTAGATAAACTTACCAAATACTCTGTGCGGTTATGAAAAATATAGGCTTTAGAACGTGACAAAGCAGGATTATATGTGATTCAGTGTAAGCAACTGTGCCACATCACTTCTTGGGTCTTAGTTTTTCACAATTAAAAAAAAAATCAATTTCCTGATTTTCCATCCCCACATTGTCACTGTGAATTAATTCATTTCTCACCCACTTCTGTCTTTCAAAATGTCACAAAGGTGTCGACTTCCTTTTTTTTTTCCAAGAAGAATATATTAGGTAGTAGTAGTGTTTCCTTCCACAAATATCTCCATCATATTTCATTTTTCATCAGGGGAAAATTAACTTTGTTTCATGTTGCAAATGCAATTAAGAACTACAATTTCTGATACTAAAGACTTTGAGAAGATCTGTAGTCTGTAGTAAACATTGCCATTTCCTCCATCGTTTGTATAAAAATAACCCGAGGCTGCCAGACTTCCTTTGGAATTAAGTGCTATAAGCTTAATTGTGGCTGTATTTAAGAGTTACCCTCCTGGTTGGTGCTGATGCTTTTGAATACTTCTTTTCCTAGAGCATGGTATGGCAACATGAAATGCGGCAGGAGGGACACGTGTGCTGTGTCTGGAGGGCTCTGTTAAGGGTGGTTTTATCTTAAGAACACAACAGGCCAAGGGCTTACAGATAAGTATAGAGGATAAGATTGGGGGGGGGAAGTGCTTCCTGTAAGGTGTGGGTCTTCTGTGGTTTATTTTGATGCTTGCCAGCTCCTCCATGTCGGTAAGGGAGGTGCCTTTTGCCCCAGGACTCAACTTTTCAAAAATAGAGTTTCTGAAAAATTGCTACTAAGAGAACTAAAGAAGTTCAGAGCTGTTCCCTGAGAGCAGGGGACAAGGCAGTGGTTTTGTGCACGAAGATGCATCTCTCTGTCCTCCACTGCTCCTGCTCTGTGTTTGTGGGCTCCTTAATAGGCTGAATATTAATAATAATATCAATACTTCAAGGAATCTTAAAACCAGAACAGCTGTGTGTTTGATGGAAGCTTGGTAATGCTGTCTGTTTGAATAAATCCCTAGTTCCCATTAAATCGTTCGGGCTCTAGCCACCTGAGTTCTAGGGGCTGGGCAGGTATGCTGGAGGCGTGATTCATTGCGGTGTGATCGTCTCACCATTGTCAATGACTTGTAGGTGTGCAATCCCGTACGAAGCAGGGCATCTCCTGCATGCAGTCAGAAACCTGGCCAGCATCGCTTGCCTTACTGAGGATCGAAGGAGTGGGCAGAACACTTCTCGCTAAGGAGATGGGGGATGATCTGCGTCCTCCTCCAGCATGGAGCTGCCTGCCAGGAGCCCCTGACTACTGAACTCCTTGCAGTGCTTTTTGCCTGCCTGTTCAGTTCAGATTGGGTCGGTGGTTCTTGTACTTGCCTCGCAGACGTAAAGGTAAAGCTGGCAGGAGAGAGAGAGGCAGAAGGCCCTTAATATAGCCCTGTGCCCTACAAGTCAGATTTAGGTCCTAAATCTGTTTTCTAAACAGTTCCTGTTTTAGCACGTAGACTTTGTGGATCATCCTCCTAAGAACACTTACTTTCCATGCAAGTTGTAACTTGAGGTTGATCCAAATCTTTCCTTTCATGTGAATCTGGAGCAGTAAAGTTGAAAATGTCAGCCTGAATTCCAATGATATATCTTACAAGAAAGCAGCTTTCTTGTAAGCTGCATCTCAAAATGGCTTTGTATAATTTGTAGCTTTTTCATTCCATCGTAAGAGAAGCAACACTCAACTAACATCTCAGGATTCAGATGGAAAATTTTAAACACATAATGGAAATTTTGCATTTTGACTGGAAAAGGTAGACCAGGTGGTAAAACAGTGAAGCCGCCAATAAATTCCTGGTCTTTCTCCCTTTGTTTCCTTCACTTATATTAAAAGAGAGATTTGTCCTTATTGTTGTCTGCAGCTTAAAAGCTGCCTGTGAATTCCCAAGCTGCAGACGAAGCCGGGCTGTGCTGCCAGTGTCTGTGTGGCACACGTGGGTGCGAAGAGCAGCTGCAGGGGTCTGCATGGCTGGGGACTGCTTGGAGGCTGCTCCCAGAAATGGAACCTGCTTTACAACTGAACCTTGTTAGCCTGCGTGGCTTCTTCGGAGAGCTTGCATCAGTCTGGTGAGAATGAGTGCCGTTGTGTAGATTACGGTATCGGCTCGTTAGATACCAAGCGCATGTGCAGCTGTTGGCGGTGCAGGTCCCTGCACAGAGCTGGAGCAACCAGAGCTCAATGAGCAGTGCTCGCCTCCACGGCTGGTCTTGGAGCAGTAGTCCAGGATCTCCTGCAAAACTGGTATGCAGCTGACAGGGTCAGGCAGCCCTGCTGGTACACCGAGAGTATCTACTCAAAGTTGGAGCTCCAGCATAGGTTTGGGGGGAATTTTTGGTCAAATCATTTGAAAATTCAAGCACATGCTGTTCCAAGATCCAGCTTAGTGTATTTTGGACCAAGTGACCGGAAACAGCGCTTGCAAATAAAAATTTCAACTTGGATAGCTTCATCTCTCTCTCAGAAGTTTTAAATACGGTGTTTTAATGTTAAATTTATTTGTCTGTGTCTGCTCCTCTTTGACATACATAAGCAAAGAGAAATTAAATAATCATTTAAGAACCAAAACCGGGCTAGGAGATGCTGAAATCCTGCTCCCAAGTGCAGGAATTGGAGAGGTATTTTCCTTGGCTGAAGAGAGTTTGATTTTGCCAAGTCTGAAGCCTACTCCGTTCATTTGTGAGTAAAGATGAATGTCAGGCTGGAACAAATTCATCAAGAAGTCCAGATTTTTAATTGGATCCTGAAAGGAAGTGAGAATCTCTACTTGCTGGGGGCGGAAGCAGGCGGTGGGGAGCAACATTTTGCACCTGCCCCGGCGTAGAGAAGGCCATGTTTTATGCAATGTAGGGCTGTAAGGTAAGCGGGGACTTTATACAGGGAAACAGGCAGTGTGCAAATGTGGTGTGACAGATGTGGAGATAACGTAGGCAAATGCATAGTCTCAGTAACAGTTTGATCTCAGAGCTGAGCTTACACTAAAATAAAGGCTATGTAGCAGTGTTTCCGTGTGTGAAAGCAGGGATGGGAAGAAAAGTGTTCTTCAAGGAACAGACTTTTTCTTGGTGTGAGGCTCAGAGCAGTGTGTAGCCAAGGAATGTGTAGGAGATGTTTTAATGATTTTTGATCCTTGCCTGACTTCCTTTTGTTGCTGTGAGATGCCAACTATGTGTGGGAGGAGAATTGGTTAAAGAAGAATTGGACTAGGAAGTAGCTAGCCTGGGGGTATAGGAAAAGAAAACAAATTTTGTATCTGTCTTGAAAAATTGGTTTAGTGCACATACCTATGCTACTATCATCTCTCCTTACAATCTCTTCAGTACGTGTATCAACGATGCAATCAATTATTTAGAATAGGAGCCAGTCTAAATAGACAGGCAGACAAAAGGAAACAAAAGAAGGACTGACTAAAGGTAGGAGTCGCAGAGAGAATTGCATCTGGTCACGAAAGAACTCAGTGGGAAGACTATAAGGATCACATTAATGTCTCTGCTACGGAGTAATGCCCACAAAGCAGGTTTTTTTCCCCAAAGTCTTCCATGCTTCCATCCTGAGTGATTCTCCCTGGAAATCTGATGTGCAAAACACCTTTTTAAGACCATTGCACTGGTATTCCTGTAGAAGTGAATAACAGATAAGGGCTTACAGCAAAAAACAGCCCTGTATATTCCATGTTAATATAAAATGCTCTGTTTAATCTCTGTGTAGAAGTATCTGAATGGAAGCTTTAAATTTTCAAGTAGATTGCTTATATCGAGATGTCTGAACTTCTGCTTTAGCAACTCTTTAACTAAGGTAAAGCTGGGCTTGTACTTCTTTATCTTTTAAATGATTAGAATTCAATAGTTGCTTTTTAGTAAGGCATGAAAGAATGTGACACATTTTGAAGTAAGGTTTCCAGAGCTGGAATGTGAGATGCTGTCTAGGTCTGTGGATTTGTTTTTATTAGTCAGTATTCTGCTGAATGCTTGGACCTGGCTTGGTGGTTTCTCTGTGGCTCCTGAATACTTCTGTAATAAACATGCTAGAACATTCAAAATCAGTTCTAGAAAAGGAAAGAAAAGAAACAAGTTGTGGTATAATAACACTACCTTACATTTGAAGAAATTTTGGATCCATTAGTCTTAAAGGAAACTGAGATGTTCTAAAGGCATTCATGCTTTCAGCTCAGTGTGTTATTGAGATACACGGGTGTTCAGGGCTTGGTCCTGATAAATATGAAGTAATTCTTTCTTTAATAGAAATACTTGGAATCAAGCTGGTGGATCAGGAGGTGGCCTCTCAGCAGTGGCTGTAAAGCTCCATAAACCACTAAATGCAGAGCTGAAGGGAAGGGGCAGTGTCCTGCTCTAATGCTGGTTAGCCAGAATTTTGAGAACGGGTTACTCAAATAGCCAGCAGAGTTTATGGAAGCTTTGGTTTAAACACTTCAGGGAAAGGAAAAATCTGGGACAAAATACTGTTGGCAGGGAAGTTACATAGCAAGTAGTAATTGCTCTCAAGGATTTACGGATTGTGTGTGATCTTTGCAAAAACAGTTTATAATTTTGTGGTCCTGTGTTCTTGATTCAGAACATCAACAGCTGGATGAGCTGAATGGCGGCTGTTTTGGAGTAAAGCAAGACTTCCTGCTGAAGAGCTCTGTTGCACTGCAGGTGGTGGCCATTACTACCTCTTACCTGGTTTATGAGAAGTGACTAGCACACTAAATGAATAAATTAACCATCTTGGTATAGCTTTGTTTTCAGTTTTTGAATCCCATTTTTCAAGACCTTTTTTTAAATAGCACAGATGTGTTCCCTGATCACAAAGGTGTTTACTGTGGACACCATTCCTGCAACTAAATATCCGCAAGGACAAGCGCAGAGATGTTAGTCATTACAGCAGTAGGGTGAGGGACAGTGCGTTTCCACTCACTTGTGTTTGTTCTTACTGTGAGTGCTGCCTTTTCTTCAGGCTGATGGTCACTGTTGTCTCCAAGAGGTGAGCCAGAGAAGGGTCCTGGCCTATTTGTTTTCAAATAGCGACCACTCTCTGTAATGCCTTGGGCATTTCCCTGCTGCTTAGCCACTGTTAGTGTAGAAAAGTTTAAAGTGTTGGGGTTTTTGTTGTTCTTCTGTATGTTTAATTGAGCTGAATTAAGGTGGTTAGTTTTAGGTTAAGAAAAACTAAGATAATGGTATGCTTGGAATTCTTTGAGTTTGGGGAAAGCAGTTACCAATCTCATCCTGAAGCTATTGGTTTACAAAGCATCCCACTCCCATGACATTATTTCTTTGAAAATTTTAGCTTTGAAAAGCTCCGTATTTTATCAGTGTCTTTGTGCTGCTTTGTGTCAGTCAAAAACACAAGGGAAGTACTAGCTTTACATTCTTAGCATGAAGATCCGGTGCAGTCATCATGAACAATACAGGACAGGTATATGGGTGATCTGCTGCCCCAAATAAATGAGGAAAACCACTTGCAGTGTTATTTCCACAGGAGTAAGAAACGTGTCAAAAGACAAGCTGTCTGTCAAGTTATGGCGGTTCTATAAGTTAAGTGAAATGATTGATTAGCACTCTAAATGGATTTCTGACTAAGATGTCTGTATGATTTGGTTCTGTTCATGCGTGACTTTTAAATATTCTCTGTTTTGCTTAATAGAAGTAGCTTTCTTTTGAATTCCAGCTTCCAGTGTCTTTGGAATTTGTATCACCTGACTTGCGCCGAGTGTCAGGGTTTTTTCCAGATACCCCTCCAAAGCTCTTTTCCTGATTCTGCTTCTCTCAGCAGACTTTATCTCCGAGTGATACTTAAGTTAGAATTGCAGTGTTGTTGAACGTTGAACAGCCATGGTGTTGAAACTGCTGCTGTTCCTGTCACTGCAAAACGGTGGGACTTTTGATGCACGGCTTCGGCAGACTGTAAAGAATTGAGATCAGACACCATAAACAAAGACTTGAAGGTATTGGTTTTGTCTTTTTGTTTCCAGAGGGTCCATACGGAATATTTGCTGGCAGAGATGCCTCCAGGGGACTAGCAACTTTCTGTCTAGATAAAGATGCACTCAGAGATGAATATGATGACCTATCGGACTTAAATGCTGTACAAATGGAAAGTGTAAGAGAGTGGGAAATGCAATTTAAAGGTAACTTCTCAAATGAGAACGTCTTTAGCTTAAGGAAATGCTTTTAATAAAAATGACTGATTTGGGCTTGGGGCATCTTTTAAAGAGATGTTGATAGCAACATTAATAATGCCATATAGCTTTCTTAGGAAATTACCAGGAATTTCAGGAATTAGTGAGGATTCTACTGTATCCTGCTATAGCTTTTTCAACCTGCTAGCTTTGTACAAGAAAGGTGTTCTCAGCTATGCAGCGTAGAGTTTTGCTCCTGAATCTCAGTGTAGCTTAGCCAATGAATTCCTGCTCTCACATCGTTGGCTTTGGATTCCATTGAGTTATGATTAGGACTAAGAGCTGTTTTGGCATGAAGGGTTGAACAAGTTTGTCTTGAAATAATTTCTGAGGAGTATGAAAGTATATCTCTGGAGGGAGGGGAAACAATTTTTCACATTAATTGAAATCAAAACAAGCTGAGGGAATTTGTGCTGGATTTAGTACCACTGTTTTCAGCCATTGCGTGATAAACCTGGGCTGATAAGCTGTGGGAGAGCTAAAAGTACTGCGAGCAGAAAATGTGGTAAGCAGCAATGGTATCAAGATTGTTTTAAGAGCTGAGCTTGCTGATAAATTGCCATCAGTTTCAGGGATTCAGGCTCAGAACCTTAGCATTTATGGGAAGAAGTGCATTTGCAGCAGTGCAGGCTAACTAGCTGTGTTTGATTGTAATGGAATCATAAATCTCTTTCAGAAAAATACGACTACGTAGGTAGACTCCTAAAACCAGGGGAAGAACCATCAGAATACACAGATGAGGAAGATACCAAGGATCACACTAAACAGGAATGAACTTTGTAAACAACCAAAGTCAGGGGCCTTCGGAACTGCAACCTCTTATTCCCCATCACAGAATGTCCTGCATCTTTGGGTACAGTTCATCTGCTGCGAAAAACATTCAACAGGTTTTGTACAAGGAAAACAATGTACTCACAAATGAAGATTTGAATACTAGACATTATTTGTGCTGCCAACCGTTTTGTTGCAGTTTATTTGTAATGTCTGGTAAGGCTTCGTTAGTGAAGAGGGGCCAGGGATTTAAAAGGCAAAAATGCTATTCCTTTTTATCAGTAAGCTGAAGCCTTTTCAAATAGCATATATTACAAGCTCTCTAAAGACGCGAGTCTTCAAGCTCAGTGAAAGATTTGAAACTTGTTTCATGTGTGTCTTCTTCAGCATTAAAGAAAGATGTACTCATGTGCATCAGTATCAGTAGGTTAGACTACTGAAACTGGTGTGAAAATGTGAATTTCCAATTTTGTTTTGTATGTGGGCGTTAGTAGCCCTGGCAGAATACTTCTTCAGTTCTCTACGAGAAGTCCATGTAGATCAGGATGGGGGTAAAATTCATCCTTTTCTCAAAAGGATTGGGTAAAACTGTTTCCTCTGCAACAACTATTATCTGAAGCCTGCCCTCCCCACCTTCCTTTTTCCCATTGTCTAAATCAAATCAAATATTAATTGTGCCTTATTTCGCTTACATAGACTTGAATTGTTTTAAGGGAAAGCCCCAAATTGTGGTTTCATAGTCACTACAAGCAGCATTGAGACTGAAGTAAGAAAGTTCTGTTGACTGGAAAACCTTGATGTCATTCTGTGTATAGAATGTAAAAGAGGAATACTCAGTGTTACTGCCATATGTTAATACTACATATACTTAAATTAGCATTGTGATGGCCAAATGCATACTCCCATGCTTCTTTTTAAGTAATTAAAAAAAAAAAAAAAGTCACCCTCCTCTTCCAGAAGCTGTCTAACTTTTGGGAGCATAGCCTTCACACCCCAGTAGAGTGAAGGGGTGTGCGCGCGTGTGTATGTGTGCGTGTCTGTCTGAATGCAAGACTTGGGAGGGATTGTTTCTGCAGATATTGTAAATACGAGTACCATTTTAATAAAGCATGTACAATACCAAATGTGCTGTCAGACTTTATGTAGAAGCTCCTAAGCAGAGCTGGAATATGATAGAATACAAAGTAAGGGGAAGAAGTCTGGGATGTGAAACATTTGTTGCTATTAATGTTGTTCCTAGCTCTTGGGGTATTATTTTTCAAGTCCCATCTTTTGGAGAGCCTGGAAGACTTACTCAGGTAAGCGCTAGTTGAAAGAATAAACATGCCAATGCTGTTATGTTAGAAAAAAATGGATTATAAATAAGGGAGAAGAATTCTAGGAAAAAAGTGTAACATACAGTAAGAGGACTGTGTCTCATGTCACTTACAGGACCAGGATGTTGGAGATCAATACATGTGTATCACTCAACATCTTGTGGAAATTTCACTGTCTGCTTTGCTAAATCTGTAACTGTGACACCATTAAGTTCGTGCCTTACAGCTTTATGGCTTACGTCTGTACTTCCGCTTGCAGTTCTCACCTGTGATAAGTCTACAGTAACAGATTTCTATCCATCTATTCTGTTGAATTGTAAACTAAGAAATTCCAGGAACTACTGCATTTTTATTACTGTTTGAATGAGTTTTATATTGATGTAAATGAAACAAAAATACACCATTGAATCACTTGTAAATCATGTGTCCTAGAAGGCAGATTCATTTCTTTTTCTTGCGTGTCCACGCTTGAAATACACGTTTTATCACAGCAGAAGAAATAACAGAACTGAAACCATTTCAGAGTCATTAGGTTACGCTAGCAGGTTCTTGTACAGGCTGAACAATCCAGTTAGGCATGTTGGCTATTCAGTTACTGAATATAAATCATGAAAGTGGTGGTTTCTGTTTAGGTCACATCCTTGTTTAACAGCATTGATGCAGTGTCCAAACTTCTGCTTGCACATTGTTACTATATTAAGTATCTACTAAGTGTTTAACAGTGCTGAAATGCTGGGCATGTTAGTAAAACTAACCACAAAGATACGTGTTTTAGATGGAAGAGTGGAAAGATACCAACAAATGAAGAAAAGCTTTCTCGCACAGGACAGCGGCTAGGAGTACTTCAGTGCTAGTTCTCTGTCTGGCCACTTGACTACTTTTTTTTTTCTTTTACCAAATCTCTCTATAAAAGATTTTACACTTCATTTAGAGTATGCCTTTCATTTTTAGCTTTTACTCCTCATGATAGCATCAAGACATGTAGCTGTGGAACAGGAAAAGAAGGCTTATGGCAGTATCAAATAGGACAGCCAGCTATAAAAATACACATGATTGTGTTACAGCTTCTACTGTACAAAGTCATGGCTGCAAGTTCCTAACGCCTGACGTGAGTTACTCTGCTATTTACTCCTTACACCTATTACTGTTGCTACATCTGGCATAGCTGTAGCTTTAGCTGTTTATCTTGCTTGTGTCTGTTTTATGTAGAAACTTCCTACCACAGAGAGAACAGTAGTGACACATACGGTATGAATTCCAAACCCAATGCAGCTTTTTCTTTTCCCTTGCTATAAGAACTGCAATGAAGCTTAAAAGGATCAAAATAATGATTTTTTTTTTTGGATCTTTTTAAAAAAGAGCATTGCTCCAATCTTCTCTGGTTAAGATCAGTTAAATAGAAGAGTGATCAAGGATGGGTAGAAGGATGATTTTTGCTTTTGTGTAATTTAATGGTAATCGTGAAGACTACAAACTATACTTCTGTCATTCTATATGCAGTATGTTACACAGACTTAATCCAATATTTTGATGTCTAGTAGATCTAAATTTGTCTCATTCAGCCTGCATAAAAACTCTTTAATGATTTAAAGCTGACAACCTAAGACACTAAAGCATCCTGTATCTTTCATTTTTGCAAAAAGCTGACATACAGAGCAGATAGTTCAGAACAACATCAGGTCTGCGGAAGCTTCAGTGCAATTAGAATTATATTTTTTTTTTGGAGACACTTATCCTTGTAACACTTGTGTCAATCACTTAGTCAAAATTCACTATAAACTAACGAAAATGACAGTTTGATACTGACCATGTATTAAATTTTTGTTTAAGCAACATAAGGGGCTTGAAGGGAGGATTTCTTATCTTCAGTAGAAACAAGATACACTTTCAGTTTAAGATACTGGTTGTTTTCTTAGGCTAGACTTAAACTAGTTTAAGAGCAGTCATTTGTTTTGACACTTCTGCCTCATCAGTACATTGCTTCCCCCAAAAAATCTTTCTCAGAGAAGGAAATTTTAAAATCTTTGTGGTTTTAAAAAGAAAAGGAGTGCTATGTTTTTACCTAATCTGAATATACCAGATTTTCACTAGGCACTTCAGAACTATCATTCCACATCCTTGTAATTGTTCATGTTTTTATTGACTTAGAGCTACTTTTCCTTGGTTAAGATTTGTATTTTCTATCCTTCAGAGTCTAGGCACAGCATTTAATAGCAGTTTGGTACTTTCTGCTTCTTGTCTTGTTTCAGTTTAAATAGTTATTCTAAGCTATTATAGTATTTTAAATGATTTTTCTATTTTTTCCTTTCTGTGAAATCAAGTTGATTTCAGTATCTTCATTGATACCTATTGATTGAAAAGGTCAAGAAAGAGTTAAATCTTAGTCTTTTTTTGAGTCTGTGATACTTGTTCTCTCCCTGCATTGGTGGGTATTTTTGTGTTTTTGTTTTTTTTTTTCCCTCCAGGAAACACATGCATTGTTGTATATAATAATACAAAATATTGACCAAGACCTAGTACTTTGCACATAACAGCCTTTCTAACCATTTCTGTTTGGTGGCTTTTTTTTCTTTAGGGTAAAGCTGTGTAGTTTTTTCATGAAGTATTTCTGAAATTCATGTATGAAGCCTGGGTTTCTAATGAAGTCCTGTGGCCTTTTCTTCCTTCTTGCAGTCTTGGTTCTTTCCCATTTTAATGTTACAGATAAAAATATAGGTTGTGGGGAAAAAAGAGTAATATAACTGTCATCTGACTCATTTTTTCAGCCATGAATGAAATGATGCAATTGTAGTTGTAGATTTGTAGTTGTAGTTGCAATTTAGGCCTTTTCCTACTTACAAGTAGTAATAACATACTTCTGGCCTTAACGGATTCAATATGGAAACCAAATAAATAAATATGACTGTTACTGGTAAATCCTCCTACAGACTTCCAATTTATGGTTAAAGGTGAATGTTTATTAGCAGGTGTTTACAGACTGGGTTTTAGACTTGCTTTTACTTGACCATGTGTGCCGTAGCTAGTTCTAATACCAGTTAAGGGTTGTTTATGTGAAAATTAAAGCAAGAAACAAAACTCACCCCACCCAGAAGTCTTCCCTTTGCTGGGGGGATTCTTGTGCTTCTGTGCATTTCACTACCAGAAAGCAGCAACTTTGTGTTTCGTAGAGCTCTAACCTAGCAAGGCGACCTTCTTGCAAAATTCACGATAAAAGGTAATTACCCCCATTTTGGTTACAAACTTTACTTGTTTTCTGTGATGACAATATTTTATTGACCTGTCACATTTTCAGGTAACTGGGCAAAGCCTACAACTGTACTGTGTAAGCCTTTTTAGAGGTGTAAAATTCTGTATTTGTCACTTGACCACAAGCATTCATTTACTGTTGGAGTATGAAAGCTCCTTTCTAGTGACTGACTTGGATGCCCATTTTAGGGGAGTATGAAGACTGCAATTTGGTTTTATGTAGCTGAAGGCATTAACTCTTTTTTTTTGTTATTAAAAAGAAACCACAACTAATCAGCTTTGATGGTATTAACCCAAAGCTTTGCCTTAAAACTGCTAACCTTGATGCTTAGATTTCTTTAAAATATTATGCTGCCATTTTAGCTGTACTTTGAAGTTTTGTTATTAGCTGGGTCATACAATACCACCTCAGCTTGCTGTGTAAATTCCATTACAGGTTTAGGTTTGGGGACTTTTTTAACTTCACTTTTTAGTGGAGTTTGTGGAAGTATTACACAGTCCTGTATTTCTCTCTCCAAAACTCTGGGATGAAGAGAGCAAATTTATGATTATAGGTATGAGTTAGTGTAGCTGGAGGATGGCTCAGTAAAAGAACATCAGCTAATGCTGACCCTCAGTCTGAAAGGGGCCCAGTGTGGTTTGCCACCTCGGCACAGCAGGGATGCCTGAAGCAAAGCTACCCTGAATACAAACTAGTTTCTGTTCTGTTATCTCATGCAGAAACCGAAATCCCTGTTAACCCTGTTAAACTCCAGGAGCATCAGTTGGGCAGACAGGCTACTGCTACTCCTTGTAGAAATGTTAGCTGTTCTCCATGAGGTACAATACCTGTCTCCAGTCTTGTCTTCCCTAAAAAGCCTTCAGAATCCAGTATTTTGAGCAAGACTAAAGAAAAACCTTAATGAATGAGTTTAAGCAAAGTATAGTTTTGAAGTACTGATGGAGTCATTTTTCAGTCTAAGAAATGAAGATAAACATACACAGAATTCTGTAGTAAGCACACAAGAGTGTTTAGACATGTGAAAGGTCTAAAACCTAAGTATTTAGCAGAAAAAATGTTAACTACACTCAGTCTTAAGACAGACAAATGGAAGGTTAGCTTAAATGGATTTACCAGGCATCAGAAAGGATGTTGGACACTTGTATGCATGTCCAAAGACAAATCTATGGCTCTGTAACATGAATGCCAGTTACAGAAAGGTGTTGAGCCTTAAAGCAGAACAAGCTGCTTAACCACTACTGTCTTTGGGCTTTATTCTAAATTTTGATATTTGTGTTCTCAGCTCAGTTATACTGTTGCTGTTTGCATGCTGCCTCGCTCTGAAAGGGCAGCAAGGAGGGAGCCAAAGGGGGCATTCCTGAATGCAGTCAGATGGGGCTGCTTAGACTGTGTCCCTTCCGGTGAACACCAAACTACTCTGCCTGCGGAGCTCACCAAGACAGGGACTAGTCACTGCCTTTTGCCTTCAGCCATATTTATCATTCACCTCCCATTTTTCATTTTAAAATACAGTCACATGAACAATCATTTTGGAACTTGAAAAAAAAGTTGGCTTACATTTTAAGAGCATGCTTCCGCTTTGAGAAGTCCCCTAATACCTTCATGCAGCAGAGGCAACAGGAATTCACATGCAAGCCTACAGTTTTGGACTCTTTCAAGGTTTTTTTTTCCACACTTTTGGAACAAAAATAAATAAATTGATAATACACCATTATTAGAGTTTTTTGGGATATTTTTATAAAACTTGTCAAGATATCACAAAATTACACACTAAAAGCTTAATCTGCATATTGTCCAATGAAAAAAGTGAAAGGAAATAAGTACTTCTTTTATATACAACTTCAATCCAAATTTACATTTTCATCATTTTCATGGATAGCAAGAGGCAGGGATCGAACCTGGGATTGAGATGTGTCACTTCAGCATATTGAAAGGATGTTACTTAAGTGGCCTGTTATAAATGAATATGAACAACTACTTAACAAAAGGCTCAATTTTGTATTGAAACTGTTAACTGTTGGCCAAGCCACTGCTACGGTATGCATTTACAGTGCAGGTATTCATAATTCATTTCAGTGCGATTCACAAGACAATGACTGAAAAAAATTAATGGACTTTTTATAACAACTTCTGAGATGTGATACAAGTATGAAACTCCATAATAAGAATGTTCATTCTGTTCGGACACATTCAGGGGTTAAGGCAGTTGTGCTAGACAGTTTTCAACTGAGGGCTTTTTCACAGCTAACCAGTAACAAAAAGCTGAAGTTCTTTTCACCTACCCTTGGAAGAAATAAATTACACACTCAGTTAATTTTGAATGTGTTTTTTTTTTTTTTTTTTTTTTTTAATCAAAGTAAAAAAAATAGTAAGAAATTACGGGATATAACCACCCCTATCCTTTAGCTACAGAAATGAAGTTGTATTTCAATAACTTAAATTCAGTGAAATTGTATTTAGACCTGTTTGAAATTATTAATCTTAGCTAGCGCAATTTCAGCAGAACTTCATTCATATATTGCAAAATAAAGCAAAAAAAAAAAAAAAAGTTCACAAGGAACACTTTATTTCCCTCCAAACTAATTTTTATTCCTTGAAATACAGAGAAAAAGAGTCTTCAAGAAGTTACGCCTCTTCTGTTAGGGTACTTTATAATCATAGGAGAATTCAGATGAAATTACCTCTCAAATTGAAAATAATTTGAAGTTTGCTATTTTAATAACCTGCACAAATTGCAGATACTGTATGTTAATTTAAGACGCTATAAAATCAACAGATCCATTTTTCCCTGTATTTTACTGTTGCCTATTAATAACCAGTACTGAAGGAAGTATCTGCAAAACTATCCCAGTTATGTCCATACTTCATACTTAATACTAACTATGGAGACCCTGAAAAAAATATATACTATGTCTTTAAATAGAATCCAGCAATGCAGTTTCATATATAGCTGCACATTCTTGAGTGCTTTTACACAAAAACATACTTTTTATAGTTACAGATTTGAGAGCAAACCAATCACATAAATCCTTCTTTACATTTAAAATTATACATGTCATCTTGTTTGCTTAAAATACAAATAATGGGAAAATCAGGACAAAGAATGCACAGTAAATAAGATGGATATATCATATCTTTTTTTTTTTTTTAAAGAAATATGAGCTGAAATGTAAGGCATCCCCAAAGTATTTTTTTGCATATGCAAGGAATGCAGTTTTTTGTAAACAAAAGCTTGAGGAAAGCAATACTGAAGCCAAAGCATCTTCCCTAGGACCTTCCTGATGATCCCAAAACCCAGAACGACTTTCCTAGGGTAAGCGTTTTGGGACTTAATCCTCCGAAAAAGAAAATGCAAACTTTTGTCTTCCCATACACTTTTAATCACATATTAGATTGGCTCACCTTGGAGATCTCCAAATTGAAATAGCGATGTAAAATTGATTCTCAAGGGCGCAAGTCTTAGTCTATTTTTCTGGTACATCACTTTCTATCAATTTTGTGGCAGCATTATTATGGCCTACTATGTGCGCTTGTGCAGTACTCCCACTGATAACGTCTTCCAGTGTCTGGGACTGACTGGCAGCTGTGGGATGAGCCGCAAGAAGTATTTTAGAAGAATTAGACAGTTGTCTGCGATGACCTGAATCCTCACCTGTTGCAGCAAACGGTCTTCTCCTGCCAGGTTCTTCACTAATAGGAGGCTAAAAATAAACATTGGTAGTGTTAGAAGTTTTCCTATAAGGCCAGGTATTTGTCTTTTCATATGCTCAAAGGACCAAAAAAGAGCATTCTGTAGCTGGGCCCTTCGTTAGGCTTAGTCATCTTAGTAGTTATTCTTAGCTCACAGATGATAGTCTGGCCCTTTAACTAAAAGTGTAAACATATGTCAAATTTAGGACTTTAAACCGTCTTGGAACATTATTTTATAGTCATTGCCAAGTATTTGCCACAACTAGAAGTGAGGACTGCAGAGGATGATGGTAATGCAGTACGTCATAACCCAGTTAGGACAAGCATGGCAACTCTATAAACTGGAATCACACAGTTGAAGATTTCAACATTCTACAAGAAGGATGCACTGAATTTGGCATACTAAGTCACAGCAAGGACAATGCCTGTTAAATGCCTGTTGCAGTTCATTAAGAAAACTGCTAGTTAGGCTTTAATTGATTTTCTGAATTCCTAAACAGCATAGAAGTAATCTGTCTCATCAGATGACAAACTGTATTGAGTACAAAAACCCGTTATCTATTTACTGTATCTCATTACACAACACAAATGATTCAACCCTTAACATCCTAGCCACAATATCTCAGCACCATAGTTTGGTTTGAAAAAGCACATCCAGAACAAAATGCATTTCACATTTGAGTTTCATTTTTAAATCATGCTTTGTAGTGATTACTGGGATTTTAAAGCTACCTTATTGTGAAATAAACTACTGTTCTTAAACAGTTTATCTTGCAGTAAAAATATTGATAAACCAAATTTTTGTTTAAAATGGATGTTGAAACTTACATCCACTCTGAAGTCCTCCAGTCTTCTAAATTTACTAAGGTATTCTTGCAGTTTGGGGTCAATGGCTGGTGTTTTGTGCTGAGAGTATTTTAGGTAAGCCCAAAATTTTTCCAGTCCATAAAGCTGACCTAGTAATGGAAAAAGATAATTTTACCAATTTACAAAGGTTATAGTTAACTACCATCCTTAACTATTCACTGGTAACTATACGTGCACAAGAATTGGAAGATAAAAGGAACAAAAGCAAAAGCTGCTCTTGTACTTAGAACCGACCTTATGTAACAAGTCAGTGCCAAGGAACAGGGATTATCTCCCAGCTAAAGTTACCCTTGTGTGAGCAGTGACTGGGCTATGATAATTACCAGCTTCATAGTCCCTCTTTGTTTCTTCTTGGAAGTCCTTGAATATTTCTTGCCTGAATTTCTTTTCCAAGCCATAGCTGTAAAATCGAAACAAGCATTCCAATCCATACCTAAAAGGGAACAAATAGGTCTGAAAATCTTATTCATACACTCGTATGCATGCAGTTCCTCAAAAGGATGCAAGTTTTCAGTCTCTCCTTGCATGTAAGTAAATGGCATAGTCTTATTTTTCCGTTCTCACAAAAACCACTTCCTTTTCCAAACAATTTTTATTAACCAATTGTTCAGAAACACCTTTACAAATAAACAAAACTGACTTAAGAATATCAGGTTTATCGCATGGTATCAATTCACAAACTACAGACATTATACACACATAAGAAATGCAAGACAAGTGCTGTTGTATTCTCAGGATGTGAGACCCACAACTCCAGCACTTCATGAAGAAACACCTCCAACTGTTTTGGATCCAGCTTCATTCCATACCCCTCAGGTTTTCTACTGGAGAGAATAAGCATCTGACATCACTCTCCTCTCCTCTCCTCCCTTTTACAATTCAATCACATGCTCCTTAATCACCTCTGAGCTGAGGTGCACATGCAACTTCATCGTACCTTACACAGAAGCTGTTCGCTATCCTCATTAGCTTTGCTGCCACACTGGGAACTTCTTAATCTGTTTTACTTGGAAAGGGGGAAAACACACACACACAAAGCCATATTGCTAGAAATTACTCTTACTACATGTATTACTGTTTTCCTTCCACTTTGGAGTTGTATGCTTTGCAGACTGATCTGAATTTTTAGCAGGCATGTGTGAAGACATCTGATGTGGGCAGCCAAGTGAAGATAAAAAAAAATAAAAATCACACTATTCAGGTAAGTGAACTGAGACTGAAGAATGTTTGACTCCCAGTACCATACTGGCCATTGTGTTACTGTGAATGGTGAATTGCATCATTGAAACGTACACCCTTATCTGATGGCTGAGTTCATTCAGTCAAAGGATGACTGCAATACCACATTATGACTGTAGGAAATTATGCAGAGGTTAGTGCTCCTAAAGTCACAGTGTGATCTAGGTAATCAATACAATTTTAAGGAACACATTAGGGTAATTCTCATGCATCAATTCCAATTGCCTGATTAAAAAAAAAATATCATTTTGTGAGGTGTAAAAATAATTAACATAACAACAACTGCTAGATATTG
This sequence comes from Oxyura jamaicensis, assembly GCF_011077185.1. Lineage (NCBI taxonomy): Eukaryota > Metazoa > Chordata > Aves > Anseriformes > Anatidae > Oxyura > Oxyura jamaicensis. The sequence continues at coordinate 60,696,292 of NC_048896.1, forward strand.
AAATATATATGTACCTCCTTTTCCAGAAAGTGAAAATTGGACTGGACTGAAGAATGTGTGTGTGATTTCTACAATACTGGCTACCATATAGGTATTTGTCAACAACCTAAGTTTTAAGGGTTTAATGTTTTAATGTTTTGTTTGTTTGTTTTGTACTACTTTGTGTCAGCCTGCAAATTTGCTAAATGTTAAATAAGCAGGTGGTACGAAATTGAATAGGATATTTTTTCTTCTCACTTTTAATGCCAGCCCAATGTGCCAATGGCACTTCTTTGAAGCATAATTCTGCAATATCAGACAGACAAAAAGAAAAACAGCATTTTTTTCTGGAAGAATCTGGATCAACTTCCCTTCATGATACCATGCCCTCTACTTTTAGCAAAAAGAATCACAAAGAAAAGAACAAAACTGGGTCCTCCTTCTGTTCTGCATTCATCTGTTCCTCCCCTTAAGGGCCTTTTAAAGTTCCTTGTGGTAAATATATACTTGGATAATCTCAAAGCATAAAGAAAACTCTGAACAGATATAAAAATATTTTTAAAGCCACCTTTGCATCCTAGGGCCTTGTCACTCTGAAGTCACAGACAACATATCCATACTTTATGATTTCCATAGACAGTACTTCCCCACTTGGCATTCAAAACGTTGGGCTGGCTACCTTGTCTCTTTGGCTAAGAGAAATAGAGGCTGGCTGGGGGCAAGAAGACGGGGAAGTATGTGGAAAGTGGGCAGTAATATCAAAGAGTTAACAATGCAGCAGTATTTTTTTCCGGTATTTTTGGAAGACAAGCAGTTCAAACAAATTTGACGAGATTAAGATTGTCTTCACCCATGGAAGGAAAATATCTTAGGGGCTTTACCAAGAACAGACCTGACTTGTCACAGACAACAGGTTGCATGGTTCTGTAGAATTCGGTATCAATTACAGGACAGGAAATGCTGTAAGTTTAGCTATTTATCAGCAATGCACAAATACATACAAATGGGTTTTTGGTGTTAAAACAACCTGCACAGACTGCTATTTTAGAGATTTACAAATAGTCAAAACTAACAATAAAAACGTTCACTTCAGATATATGTAAACATGGCAGTCTTTAAAATGACTGGTAAGACCTCAAACAGTTTTTAAGTTGCAAGAAAAAGCTAGTACCTGTAGTGTTCTTTTGCATCATCTAGAGCAAGTTGTCTGAATTCTTCATACATTTTCTTGTTAAAGTGATCTCTCAGAAAAAAGGACCAGAAACGAAAAAGTGTGTTCATTTCTTGGGACTGGCCAATTCCCAACCGTTTCCTCTCTGAAGGGAGGAGAAAACACAATTTTTTAATTTCCAGCAGAATGTTTTCAAGTGCTTTTTCATTAGTAACACAAACAAAAGATCTTCAAGGAATGTAATTCTAAACGTTCCAAAAATATTTTAATTAACATTAACTTTGAGACTTAATTGACTTATTAAGTCAACTAAATATCTTCTCTCAAGTACTCTATTTGTTTTAACCACAAACAATAATACAGAAAATATTTTTGCAGGATGCCAAGGAGTTTGAGGGGATTTTTTTTTGGTCAAGGAATTTTAAGTTAAATGGAAACAAAAGATCATAAAACATAAGCAATTTTCTTTTCCTTTCCCAGGAAAAGTTAAGGATAAGAAACAATTTAGAGAAAACTGCCATCAGGTGATACCTGGTAAATTCGACCTAAAATTGTAGGAAGTCCATTTAGTGGCTTACCCATTAGACATCTCCGATGGTATTTGTGGTAGACCTGTTGTGTAAAGCCATTTTCCTTTAACAGTTCGTGAGAAGGATGCTGAAATTTTGGAAGAGAATTTGGGGTACACCCGTAACCTCCTGCGAGCGGAGCTCCTTCTGAGGGTGAAGCACTGGAACTGCTGTAGAAGAAACATTTATATTCCATAAACAGTGTGTTTCCTCAGAATCAGTTTTTAACTGTTCTGATCTGTATAAGCAGTGTCAGAGTAGTATGATCACCTGAAAACAATTACAATGTATGCCTGTGCTCCCAGTCATCTATTTTAGGGCACACCTCAAAAATCAGTTTCTGTCTTAATATCTTAAAACACGAGCAGTTCTAGATGATGATAATTAATCATTACTATAATGCATGATTTGAAATGACCACTTAAAGGTAAACAGAATCACTGAAGTGAGCGTCAGTGCTTCAAGTAATCTTAATGCTATGCTAAAGATGGATCAAAAAAGAACACTAAGAATAGTTTAGTTAGCTTACTTCCAAATGGCTTTATATTCTAGGTTTGTCTTTAGTCCTATTTGCCCTTCTTCCATTGCTCATTCTTACTCCCACTGTATTTATAAATTCTCTTTTATCATAGTCTATTCCTCCACTAGCAGTGAGAGCTAATGACATTGGAAAAAAAAAATCTCTAAAGAAACAGACAAAAACAAACAACTTACCTCACAGAGGAAGTTCTTGGCCTATGGTCTCTGGAATCCATCACCCAACCAACATGGCATTCTAAGGGAGGATTTGTACTGTGTCGTGTTTTTCTTTTTCTTGGAGTCTAAGAAAGTAAATTAAGTATTTATTTCCCTAATTTGATTTCACTTGTTTTCATCTTCTCAAAACAGCATACTACCAACTGTGTATCTAACACAATATAAAGTCACAACACTCCAGCTTCATAACATCAAAACTAATCTTAATGTAACAAATTTAACATATTTAGACATTATACTACTATACTTCTAAGAAATATTACAGAGAAAAATCAGAAATAATTTTGTAGAAATAAAAAAGAATGTGGTAAAATTTTTGAAGAAGAAAACTACAAGTAAAAGCACTTCGTTTTTTGCCTTTTCATTCTTGTTATAAATTATACCCTAGACTCAAGATGTACAGGCTTTTTATGGATTTTTAAAAATACAGTTTTTCCATCTACCTTTACATCAATGGACTGTGCTTCTTTAACAACAGGGTAGAACCTGGGTGTTTTGTTGGGATCTTGTAGCCTTGGGGTGCGAGGGGTTCGTGGAGTGAAGCCAGGGTGAACACCGGGAGATTCTGGAACTACTGTTGGCAGTGACTGAGCCATCATCACTGTTGGAGGTGCTTCAATACCGAATGAATTACAAGCCAGCTCCTCTACTACATCAGCAAACAGAAAAGTAACACTTAATTTTCAAAAGAAGCTTAGGCTTTGAAATCTTAAGCTCCTCTAATATATAATATCTTAAAGGTACTTCATTTCAAGTGCATCATCCCCAAAAGGATAATTGGATTAACAAAAAGCACTTTGTGCAGAAGCAGTACAGACTGCCTGCTCAAAGTTATAAATATTTCAAACATCTTAAACTATGAAATAAGTATTTCAAACACGTCTTCTCTAAAACATTTAGATCCACTTCTTTGTTTTCTGCTTGTTCTTCTGCGTGTATCACAGCAAAGTAAACAACTGTGTGGAAAATAACGTTCGCAGAAGTGTAAACACATCCTTGCTTTTTGTTGGACCATTTTAAAGATATTAGCATGTTCCCTAGTAAACATTAATAATATTAAAAATACCTTGAAAGATAAGATTTTGACATTTTGACACCTGACAATTTGAGAACTTGGTAAAGAAAAATCCCTTCAAGACCTCTGACTGAACTAAAATACTTCACAAGCAGAAGTTAAAATACAGGCTTTATTACAGACATTGTAAACAAGAAATACTTATTTACCTTTCTCTAACCCTGAAGACCCTGGAGGAATTTCCTCAGTTGGATCAGCGATTGGTTCTGTTGCAAGATTATCAAACTCTTCCTTACTAATGAGATTTAGCTTCTTAAAGTTCTCAATCTCTTGCTGAATTAGAGAAAACAATGTGTAAACACAGAGAACAATGGTTATCATCCTGAGGAATGGGAGAATTTCTTAAAGAGAAAATAAGCCAGAATTCACACACAACTAATCACACACAGCCAGTACACTTGGTTTAATGCAAATGGGAGTCCCCTGGATACATCTTAAATAGCTGACATAAAAAAAGACAATACATAACCTTCTAATGACTCTACTTGCTTAAAAAAAAAAAAATAGTTATGCCAACAAATCAGGGAATGGAAGCTAAGGCCATTCACATATAATTTTTTTACAGAAGAATAAGAAACAGAATTGACTAAAATCCTGCCCCTTCTGCCAAGACCAAAACAGTCTGTCTTCTACAGCAGTTGTGCAAAGGAAAGCAATTTGGGGAAGCAGATGACCTGCTCCCTACCATAGGCTACTTCTAAAGAAAAGCCAGTACTTATAAATAGTGTTCAACTTTTTTTTTTTTTTTTTTTGAATGGCAACTTAAACTGAGAAAGGACTGAATTTTTCAAGATGAGTGGCAGCATCGCTAATGGTCCTACTCAGCTGAAAGTGGGGTGGGCGAAGTGTGCATGTACACAGCATAGGAGAAAAAGTGTTGTTTAAATTATTATTAAGAACACCACCACCACAACAAAATATTTTCTCTTGCTGTGTGCCATTTCTCACTGTCCTATTCCCGTTTATCTTCCTGGACCATTTTCCTTGTCGTAATAATTCCATATTCTGAATTCCACCTTTATTTCGTACTTTTATTCTCAACATTCATTTCTAACATTGTCAGATCCCTTTTGTACCCATAGGCTTCATTTGTCTTTTAGGCTACTTTCACCCTTTTTCCCTCCTACAACACACCTTTGTTTTTATGCACAGATAAAGCTCCTTCCCCTCACCATTCAATCATCGGGTAACTTAATATTTTCTGTGTGCTGTGTATCTGCTAGCGATACAGCAGCATTGCCTACAGACACACCCCTTACTGGGCTTACATTCACAAAAGAAGTGGTTTCTTCCTAATCTGAGAGCAGTGATAGGATTGCAGTGTTCCCAGTTGATCTCTGCCTATGAAGTGCTAGAGTTCAGCTCATCTGTATTTTCATAGCTGTTTAGTGTACTTAAAAACAAAACCACCAATCTCTGTCCAGATTTGAAAGCCTCAAAGATCAGGGGCCCAAATAAAGCTGAGGAAACAGAAGAATTTCTGTAATAAAAATAAGGTGAGCAAAGTTTCACTTGCTCACACAGCTCCCATTCTTAGAAGCTACAAGATAATCAAAATCTCAAAATAAACTACTTAAAAATGACTGTATTATCTCCTGATCTATTTTAACTTAAAAAGATGTCCCCTGTCCCTATGCCGGGGGGGTCGTAAATGCTATGAAACAAGCTATTCATAGAACAAGAAAACACTGGAAAAGTTGAACCATCTCCAAAACATTAACATTTGTTCTAAAAAAATATTCATTTCATACTTTTGTCAAATCTGTGACAAGAAAAACTTGGTATTTTGCTTTCAAGTGTTTCTATCATCGTTAAAATAATCAGAATTCAATAGACATGTAAATTCAACTACTACTGTCAACTTTCTTTTGAAAACCTGTAGCATTTTACAATTATGTAGCAGATAGCCGAAATTACTTTTGCAACTGTTTGCACAGGCATGATTTTAAAGTCAAAGATGAAGAAAATTACCTTCATTGTACTGTCATTTTCACTCTGCTCCATCCACAAGTCTTGTTCATAATAGTATAAGCCATCATTAATAACTTTAGCAAGTTCTGATGTAATTTTTGCATGACATACATGGTTGCCAGTATGATCTTCACTACAATGTTTTCTCATATATGGTGGCGTCTGTGTTACAATCAAAATCTTGTTTACGTCCTGATCATCAATTTCATAATCTGAATCGCTTTCTGACCAATCAGTAAGTTTATTCTTACGACCTTGAATCTGTTCCATCTCTTCATCAAACAAAAAATCAAGTTCTTCTTGTTCTTGTTCCTCTGAAGGTGGGGGTGGCTGTTGTTGATCTGACATTTGATCAGGTACAGAAACACATTCCTGAATAAGAGAAGGTGAAGCTTTTTATATTTGAACTGGATAATGATTATCAAACTGGGAGCCAAATATAATATGATAGAACATTTTCAATAAATAAGAGAACAATTCTCAATGCACGACAATAGATTTTTCAATAATGAACAGATACAGCTGTCCATCAGAAAAAAAAAACAATAGTATTTCCTTTTCATTGTAGTGAGCTTCAGATGAGGATTTTAAAGAAGGCACTTAGTTATTCTAAGTCTAGAGTGAGAAATATGCACATTAGCAGTACTACATTATCAAGCATCATCTATATTAAGATGTGAAAAACCTTGCTTTATAGTATAACCTGAAAGTGGACAGGTTTTGCTTTTTTAAAAAAAAATAAAAAATAAAAGGGGGGGTTGATTTTACCTTTACTTTGACTGTGGATGCACGATGCCTCTTCTTCACTTCTATCCAAGGTTCAGAGTCCAAATCAGGCAAACTTGTAGACAATCCTTTAGACATCATCTGAAAATTACTTGTTTCAGTGTTTTCCTTTGGACTCAGCGAGCTTCCTATTCTTGGAGAACTTGGTGCAGACTCTAGCATTGGAAAACAGTAGTTAAATTCCTGTTGTTTTTGTTTGTTTAAATTATTGCATTGCTCTTTCCTTTAACTGCAGCTACTATTGTTCTACCTCTGGGGTTAAAGATAGCATTGATCAGCAGAACTTTTTGTTTTCAGAGGTAACTTTTCATAGTTCACTCACCATGCTAGCAGAAAATCAGTTTAGCAACTTATTTACATGAAAATGTATCTAACAGTGAAATAAATCATCTGTTATTCAGAAAATGATCATGAAATTATCAGGGATCTATTTTCTCTACACCATCCACCAGCTCTACGGATGGGTGCTTAGCTCAGTCTTCACTCTTCCTATTTACTTTGACCCAACGTTTTTGTAAAAGATTTACTTGCCACGTGCTGTCAACAAACAAAGCCATATTCATAATGTGAATGAGATCCCCATCCAAAACCAGGGCGCACCAAATAGAGTTAACGTTCAGCTGCTCTGAGAATGACGCAATTTCACAACTAACTTACGATTACTACTACTACTATTGGTAATACTAAAGGACTATAGGTCATCATAATCTATTCTGGATAACAGTCTCAGCTGTAGCACATAGAAGGCATTTTTATTTACCTCACATCAGCCGTGCCAGTCCCATGACTTGGCAACTGTATGGTTGACAGGGATATCAGCTGCAGAAGCCATTACCAAACGCACAATTTCTATTATGAAACCAGTATTAAGAGGAAAGCTTCCTAAGTTAGACTGACAGCCCTAAACTTAAGTTCCTGTAAGACAGATCCTTTACCAGTATGAGAGCCAAAAACTTGTCCTGGTATGAATTCTGGACAATTGATGAGCTGAGAAAAGTCAGTCTGTGGCAGAGTGCATGTAGGAGGACCTGGAATTGGCCACTTCTCTGGATCAACCCTTTTTCTTATCCTCTGATCCACCGTTTCAACTTCTGTGCTGTCCTTTAGGGCCTGTAGGACAAACATATTTCAACTTTAAATAAAAAAGGTACATATCCAGCACCTTCTCAGGTCCGGGGAAAACAGTTAACTCTTTACATAGTAATTAAGAAAGGAATTCAAGCTTTTGTGCTTGTTTGCCAACATCACTATTCTTTTTAGTACAGGTGTTGGTAACCTTTTCAGTCCAAGAATATCTATTCAAACTGTGTTTTCATTTCAACTATCACTTCCTGCCTCTTCCCAATCTGCAACCTCTTTCTCATGTGAGGGCACTAAATCCACTTGTCTCTAGCTCTCCTATTCACACTGCTACTTCCCGGAACTAAACCCCAACTCCATGCATTTTCTTCTTCATTCTAAACAGAGCTAAAAGACTGTACAGAATCAGCATGGTCAAGGTTGGAAGGGACCTCTTGAGATTGTCTAGCCCCCCTGCTGAAGAAAGGTCAACCATTTTCAGTAGGGTTTTAAGCTATCTCCAGGAATGGAGACCTCACAGCCTCTCTGGGCAACCTATACCAGCATTCAACCACCCCACAGGAAAAAAAAAAAAAAAAAGTGAAAAAAAAAAGCTAACAAGCTGCAAGTTTTTTTCCTTTCTGATGTTAACATGGAGGAAGATACAGAAAGTAAGATCCAGAGAAATTCTACACAGGCACATGCCAGAGAAATTCTACACAGGCACATGCCAGAGATCTAAGTGTGGAGGAAATTTATCCTTCATTAGAACAATGAATTGTTCACTAGCCAATTAAGTACACACAAGGACTTCTAGTCCACCAAGGATATACATATTTCTGTAGCAGTAAGGGAAATTTTATTTTAATTAAGAAAGAAGCTTAGACTGTCTTTTATAATGGTGTTAAAAAAAAAAAAAAGTTTGCTTGAACTTACTAGAAGGCTTCAGAGAGGAGACTGGGTATAAAATCTAGCATACTCCTAGACAGCAAGTCCAGGAGTGGTCTGACAACAGTACTTGGGGTTTTCTTTTGAATGTATTTATTTTCTGGGGGAAGATCCATTCTGAGGGACAGGATAGCACCCTCTGATAGAAGGTGCCTCCACTAACTGCAACTTGAGATACAAGTGAAAGCTGAGTATCAACCACAGAAGAAGCATGAATTCAGCTGACTGAAGGAGATTTCTATGGAAACTTAGTTTAAGTACAAAAATATAATTTTCGCTTTCATTTCCCAGTCTAGGTCTCCATAAACGCTTGCAACTGCATTGCCTATTTTAGATCTTACGAAAGAATGCTTCCAGTATTTCTTGGACTGGCTTATTTAAATGTGATTTAAGGTAACTACATAACAGCAAGGCACTCCTCCGATGAGCAACATGCCAGAAAGGCTCCTACCACACCTTAACAAGTCTGCTATGGGGCAGAAAAGCATCTCCCTGCAGTAGCATGCCAACAGCTGGCTCAGGGACCACGCAACGCAGTTAATGACAGGGTCAGCATAGAGTTGGCATTTATCTTATCGGAGTCAAGGAAGATAACACAATAGGAGCCAAACAGCAAGTGAGTTCTGGAGAACACTTTCCACTTTCTTGCTTGCCAGTGGGGTTTACAATTTGGACAGCCTTGTTATTGAAAAAGTATCTCTGGACCTGAAGAAAATAGCAATTATTGCCGCTGAAGGGCATATAGCATAGTTCGGGAACACACTGTTAAAGTCACTTCAGTTTTGCAAAGTGTGTTATGATGTAATTTAGACAGATACTCATTCTGGCCAAGGAACAGACATCTGTAACAGCTTCCCTTCAAAATCTCCTCCCCCCTTTTGTAGCCTAACTCTCAGAATGTTTACAAACAGCAAAATAAAGCACTTCATGCAGCATTCTGCCCTCAGTTCAAATGGGAATGTGCAGAAATCCATACCAAAAAGAAAAAAATCCCAAACTTTTCCATTTATAGCCTGTTTACAGGATCCTTGTCATTACAAGCAGAGAATTTCTTTTTAACATCATAGCGCTGAATTTAAATGGCAGCATAAAATTAAGCTAAGCAAATTCCTACGCACATACTTCTAAATTATTTTACCTCCAAAATAAGCATAGCATTTGTAGTCAGAGCTTGTACCCGGTGGAAGCTAGCAATCAATGAAACAGGTAGAAATCCTTGTTGGTCCATCTTTCTCCTCAGAAAGAAGTCTCTTTCCAAGTTTTCTGTGCTGAAATAATACTCACTAGAGGAAAAAAGAAAAGATGCAAATATGAACCTATTGTAAATTTAAAAAAATCTTAAAACAGTAACCTAGATATTCCTTGTTAAAGTCTTCCATTAAAAATAGAGCATATTTTGTCACCAGCAAAATTGTTCTTTCAACAGGTATATCACTATAAGCAAAACTTACAGGAATAGCATGCATGCTAAACATCTTAAGAACAACTTCTGATCCAGTACTGCACACAGGGATATAAATCAAAAGCCTCATTGCAACATTCGCATATATGAACTGCATAAGGAAAGACTATGCTCCATTTCTTTCACCCATTCCCCCTTATTACTTACATGACCAGAAGGCAACAACATTCTCTTAGCCTCCATATAGATGAAGGACAACTACTGCTTACAGTCAGGGCATAAGTTATTTCCCATACAGCAGTGTCAGTGCACCTTCATCCTCAACTGTATCTTTTCTTTTCCCAGTTTCCAGTACATTAGAAGGTTTAATTTTCCTATCTGAGTGTTGAGGCACATATATGCACTCTGAACCATTACTTCAAGCATGCTTGTGAGAAGACGAGAGAACAAAAATAGTAATTTTGTATTTTTTTCACGAAACTGCACCAAATGGCACAACAGTTCATGGAGAAAGGTAAAGTCTAAAAGAATAAAAGATACTTAGTGGATAAGGAGAACAGGAACAATGACCATTAATGAATCTGACAATACCGTAGAACAAGAGAGACAAGGGACAGAGAAATAGCAGAAAGACATCATCTTAAACAACGAAGTTGCTGTATGAAATGCTACAGGTGTCAAGATGTTTTATGCTTAGTGATGAGGAAAAGTAAAGAATTCAAATCATGATCTGACACAGAAAGCAAGGGAATGAGAAAACAACCTATGAAAAATAATGGAAAAAAATAAGCATGACAACTAAGAGCTAGGCCTTTCACAGGGTTTTATACATCATATCATAATTTAGCATACTACATCCAAGGAATACTACTACTCATCAGGTTCAGGAAAAAGTAGGTAGTGAAATATTTAATGGAGAGATGAAGAACAATTAAAGTTCTGTGACTTAAAAAAAGAGGTAGTGCAAAATAAAACAAGAGAGCAAAATAAAACAAGAAAAAAAAAAAAAAAAAACATGCAAATATAAAGTTAATTCTAATTCCAACAAAGAATAAAATGCTAAGTGTCTCCACTGAAGCTGGGCTCAAGGCCAACCAAAAGGAGAGGACTGTGATGCCATCATTGACCCAAGGAGAAGCTTGATACCATTTCTTTTTAAAACTTTTGGTAGCTAAAGAAATTTGAAGCAAAAGCTGTCTATATGAAACACTCAGCTCCAAGACCAAATGAATGCAAAAGCCTCAAAGTTGGACAATAAGACGACATATGACAGATGAAAACTGCCATTAAATCATAGCAAACAGAGAAGAGAATAAGGCTTTCAGAGAATTAAGCTCTTACTCAGAACTAAATAAGTTGATCAGTGAAGCAACTGTGCACAAAAGTTTCTTTCAAGAATATTCTATTTACTGTTCTGAACCGCTATATTTCTTTTCTCCTCCCAATCTAGAAGATAAACAAGTACAAAAGCCATCAACATTGTACTAATGTTACCTTTACAGTCATACAGTAAAGGTAAAATCTTGTATTGATTCACCTAGTTAAAAATTCCACAAGCAGAAATGGACAATGACTGAACTCGACTCAAACTGCCTCATTTGATGTCCATCATTCTAGAAAAAGGAATTTGAAAGAACATTAATCATAAACAAAGACAATGCACAAGTTTGCTTCAAGTAGAGGGAAAAATCTAAACACGCACAGACACCCTCCAGCTTTGCTTTTCCTTCTAATTTTCCTCAGAATCCTTTTATTCTTGAATTGATGCATATTTGGATGCGCATCCAAACTTTTATTTATTTGTTTTTAAAAGAAGAGGACTTGAACAGAGATCTACTGTATGCTGCAGACTGAGGAGTTGTTAGACACTGAAACTTTTCAGGCTATTTCAGTCTATAATTAGAAGTTTTAATTATATTGTATATGTAGTATAAATATTCCTCTTGCACATCAAGCTGGTTCTTGGGACAAGCATAAACTTCCTGATAGGAGTGTATTTCTTACAGTAATTAAAAATCACCTCAGTTGGACACAGTTTCTAACATTTTTCCCTAATAAGCAGGTAAACACTTCTAAAATTCATCAATATGCTACTGAAAACATTCTCACTTCTTTAATATATCCTCACTTATCTTGGACTCCATAAGAAACTCCAACACCCAACAATTCTGGGTAGCATTATTTTGTTATACTTTCCTCTTTGGCATAGTCCCTTTAATATTTTAGAACTCAGTTACAAAAGACAGACCAAACCACCTCCATCGAGAGGCTCATAATATGCAACTGATGAATAAAGTCAGCTTCCCATTGTTTTTGTGATACAAGAAATGGACAACGAAACCACTTTTTTTTTTTTTTTTAAGGAGCATGAAAACAGCGAAGCTACACTCTAAACCTGCACAAGAATCTCTCTCTGTGTCATGAGAAGTTAACTCCATAATCAAAGTGCCTTAGGAGTTTTTAATCAGACAAGAAACCAATGGCTTTAGTTAGCCAGCCATGCCAAGACTTTCATGGACACCTGCCAACCTCTTTTTGCTAAAATAAAACACAAATATAACCAGAAGTCAGATGTGATCAATGCTGTAACTGACATTTTTCTCAGCAGAGGGGGACATCATCATGTCCTACCTTAGAAGGTCTGGATTCTACACTGCATGCCCAGAAATCTGGCCAACAGTGGAGTGTCTGTGCTCCTCCCTCACTTGTCTGAGGACAGTGGAGGCCGATTATCCTGACATGGGGGTACATGTCCACTGTCAGGTCTCACAAGGGCCTGGCAGCAAGAGTAACAAAAAAGACTGCAAATAGAAGCTTTGAAGTTGATAGCCACATGCCAGATACTTTCTGCCCTTAAAGAGGCCTTTTTCTTCCTTTTTGCGTCAACTGTAACAAAAGAAGCAAGAATAAAATAAGCAAGTTGCTTTATGGGATAAAAGGGCAATAAAAACCACCACAAAGGCATCACAGAGAAATGCCGTTGCCAAGTACAGAAGATGAAATATCAGCCAGTGGTGGAAACTGTCTCTTTAAAATGAACTAGTGGTTTCCAGGCCCTTTTTGACATGTCTCCTGGTGATAATCAGTCTTCCAGATGGTTTCTCATTCCTAATGGTGTACACGAGAAAGTAAACATTTCAGATTATTGAAAAATCAAGTATCATTGCAAAACTGCTCTTTCAGTCAAATGTTTCAAGTGAAACACTGAGAACATAAAACTAACAAGACTTCTCAAAATGAAATTGAGAGCAAATAAGGGGAAATTCTAGCTACATCGCCCAAGAAGAGCTTTATAGGCAAACAGATCAACAGTACTCAAAAACACAAGCTCAGAGACATCATAACTCAGTTACATGACAACAAAAAAATAGTGCTATTTACCATAAATCAAGAAGGTATGTGAATTAGAGCACACTACAGCACAAGATGCAAAACAGCTTCCTTAAAATTCTTCCCCATCACTCAAGCTTTTCCACCCCGCTTGTGGATAAGTTCTAACAGACCCTGCTAACCGTCAGATCAAAAAGAAATGGGAAGAGTCTTCATCTCCACCATTTCATGGATGATAACTCACTTCAAAGTGTTTAATCTTCATCTTAAATTGATCTCTTAAAATGTTTGTACATTAAACAGTCTACGTACATTTGACGTTTTATATATTCTTTGAGAAGCGTTTCATCCACAGAATACATCTGTACTCCTGTTCCATCATCGTAGTAATACATCATACTAGCATTAAGCTCAGGTTGAAATGCTTGGTCAGTTCTTTCACCATAGAGTTCTTGATAACCAGTTGAGTAATATTCAACGTTCACTTCAAAATAAAGAAGAAAGTAGAAAAGATTTAAATTATTAAGGTTGGTACACAGATATCTTAAGACACAAACATGATACACAGTGCTACTTGGTGATTTACTTCCAACATCTGATTTAAAACAAACAAAAACCTACTCAAGCTTTTTAACTATATTAAGCTAAAAAATATGTTTTGCAACCACTCTAACTTCACACGAAAGCATTATAAGCGTAGTTTTAAAATGTCTGCTAAGCATTTATTTCTTTGCATACTTCTAGGGTTTCCTCTGCCTCGTCCTCTTCCTCTGCCTCTACTTCTTCCTCTGCCTCTGGAGAATCCTCGAACGCTGCCACCCTCACTTCTCACGCTGCACACTTCATCGTGATCATCTCTCCTTTCTCTATCACGACGCCAATCTTTGAAAGAAAAAAGCATAATACAACCATAATTAAATATCACAGTATACTCAAGTAGTCCATGATTTACTCCTAGGTATTAACACAAAACATTGTACTGAGAAGTGTCCCTCACTACCTTTTGGATGCTCAGAAAGGCTGAAGGAAATGACGCTGCAGAATACACAACTGGCGTCAAAAAATCCTTTGCAACACAGAGCTCCCAGCTTGTGCCCAGGCAACCCACCAAGACTCAGCCATGCTGACTGAAAGCAGAAGGTCAGATCTGAAGCTTCAAGGGTTAAAGAGGAAGGTTTGCAGAGCAGTGCCTAAGGGTGAGTGGGCAGGAGCTGCTAGCAATAAAGAGCAAATGAGCTTGTCTGGCAGTCAACCTCAAATGCTTCTGAAGCAACTGGACGCTCTCATGCCAGCTCAGGGATCACAATACCTATGATGGGCATGGGATAGGAATGTGTGATCATGCAATTCTCCTTCCAGACACGATAATGCACTCTGCTGCTGTGGACAACTCCCAGCACTTACGGCGAGCTACAAAGAGCTGCTAGCTCTTGATAATCCTGCTCTGGGGAGGATTTCCAAGGGGGAACCTCCCTTTTGTTCCCAGAAGCAGCCATCTGCCACTCCCCTGACTCAGCCTTTTTAACAGCAATCTTTTTTCTCTACGCTTGCCCCCAGACAGAGCTTCTACCTTAAAGAATTTTTGGTTTTGTGTTTTTATTAACACATGCAAACCTAAGATAGCTCTGTAATAATCAGCGCAAGTGTTTCATTATTTCCACTCCCCCTGCCCAAACCCATGTATTTATTAGAGAAGAAGAAAGGAAGAAAAGCAAGCAGGTCCACGCAGACACCGGGCCTTGACTCCACTCACCACAGCATGGCCATAGTTCTCCTCACCTGGCTCATATGATAAAGTGAAGCCCTCACACATACCCTCACATCCTTTCTTTTTTCCTAACACTCTTGGGGACTTCTATCTTTATCCAGACAACCTTGCTGTAAGTATCTTTAAATGGTAATTGGCTAATCTTCCAGATTCAGGAGAAACCCCGTGGGGACACAGACCCTATCTGATGAAATTGAGAGGTGTTAACTCGAACAATAAAATTGTATCTTTAGTCCTCTGTTATTAGAAATCCTATTTTACCAGTAACTATTTTTAAGGAGGCCTGCAACAACATATGTATGCTTGTACATTCAAGTTCCTGTATTTTATCTTCTGTCAAATATGACTCTGAATTTAGAAATATCATAATCTGTATGTGCCTCTCATTGGGAATTTGGACCCCAGCCGCTGAGCTCATTACCCTCAACGTTAGAGATTCCAAATGTGGCACTGTTTAATGTATTTCACCAAATCAATTTCATTTTTGCATTGAGTGTCCCCATGTCTCCTAGACACAAGGAAGAGTCCTACAAAACACTTTCAAAAGCTAACGCTGTATTTAAGCCTAAGCACTTTTTTTCCTTTGTTTTAATGCATATAGACAATGTTCCCAGAGAACAGGGAACATTTTATGTTCTCTCATACTGAAACTGGTCTTAAATGACTTGAGACTTGAAGCAGAGCTTATGCTACAAGTTTCTGGTCATTTGACCATGCAGTTCCTGAGGAATAATTGCTGGAGAAAAGCAATACACTGGTGGAAATCCTCCCTCTGCCCCCTTCCATTCCTCAGACATCCAGATCACACCCTTGTATCAATGTTTCTAAAATGACTCCATAACCAAATCTCATCTCAATAGTATCCAGCATTTATCATGGTAATGAGCAAACCATTAAATTATTAACGTATATTGTGATTCTAAACTTAAGTGCAAATATACAAACCAAAGAATTAAGAGTGTGACTAAGATATCTGCCTTCTGATAAGCAATGTTCAGAACACCTGAAGATCAGAGGCAGTACCAGCTACGATGCTTCATCCCCTCTGCTGTGCTCATACAGCTTTTTGCATGGCCATGCTGAGAAATAGGTTGCAGAAGTGGTCCAACTTCGAGGAGAAAATGGTATCAGAAGAATTGCCAAAGCAGAATTCAAAGGGTAGTTCAGTAAGTAATTGCTCTGGCAGCAACAAGTTGTTCGAACAGGAATACAGCAGGACAGAACAGCCACATTACAAAAATATTATCAGACTTTCTGCACTGTGAAACTGTGGCCCAAGGCTTAGTACTTAGCCATGAGAATAAAAATATATGACACTGCACCAGCATATACTGTAAAAATACTGTTTCCAAGTTCTTTTTCTCAGCAGAATCAATGACTGAGACATTGCAATTCAGATGAATATTAAATTAAGAAATTAACAGTGAGTTTTAAACAAGACTTTCTAACATAAAATTCAAACATCAAACTATACTGCAATTTATTTATTTTTAAATATTATTGGCAAACTTTAACACTAGGGGTTTTGTGATTTTTGTTTAAGTACTGACAAAGTCAAGTTTCAACATAAGCTGCAAATCTAACACCTACTCTTGTGTTATTATCCATTAGAGAGGGGAAAAAAAAAAGAACAGCATAGCACTTCCAATGTGTCTCATTCCTTCATTTGCTGCAAACCAAAGAGATTGAAAACTACTTACTTCTTGTCTCATTCCGTCTGTTGTTATGAGGTATTAACTTGTTTGTTTCCATCTGAGATCTTGAGCTACTTCGAGAGCCTGGCCTTTCTTGACTATCTGACCTTACGTCATCCAAGTGAAGTGGCAGCCATTTCTGCTTGTTACCTTGAGAAGTTAATATTTTAGTCTTAGTTATAGTACTGATTAAAGTTTCTGGTCCTGTTCCAGATCCTATATAATTCTTCTTGTAAAACTATTAATAACAGTTAATTTCAATGTTTAAGAATTAGGAAAAGCAGCTTAGCATTGTGTCTTTAGGACATAATGACTAAAAATAATAGATGCAGTCAATAACTTCTCAAACTGAAAGGTAAACTTACTTTAAGTGAAGAAAATGAAAGTGAGTTTATATTTTATTAACAAACTTTTAGATGTAAGCTCCATTACCAAGAATTTACACATACAATACACATCAAATACATATACAATAAATTCATGAGTGTATGTTTCATATGCAAATTGTGAAATTATAAGGTAAAAATTAGCGTATCAGGTTAAGCACTGAAATAAAGATTTAAATCACCAACCATAAAAATTTTCCTGAAAATTTAGCTGTGGCTCAGTATTTTTACATCAAGCTTTCAGATTCAATTCATGAATGGGCATCAAAAATGATTAGCAAAACCATATTTTTTGAAGGCTGGCCTAAAATATCCACTAACCATTTACTTAGTGATAATATTTGCTGTTCTACGCTTGATTGATATCACGGCTTCATATCTTTGTAGCCAGGAAACATAAGCAAACACATAACATGCATAATCCACACTGGGGAAAAATACAGTTTGTACTTGTGGAATGCTTTGCTTTAAATTTTCACTTAGACTGAAATAATTATAAGAACTACAGCATTTTTTTTAAATGTATACTTAGCAAGATTAACAAATCTAATCAACAAAGGTATTTAGGATCTGAAGATATTCCAGCAGGGAATCAAGAAATAACACACCTGATGGCAGAAATATCATACAACTACTTCAGTTCTGTCCTTGGCCCACTCAAGTTTACTGACCAAGACAAACTGAGGTTTGCTTCTTATTTTTCATGTAACAGATTAGATCAAGAGGAAGTGACTAACCTGGTTTAATTCTCCAGCAATCTTTTCTAATAACAAAATATGAAAATTAAAATAAGATATATAGTATGTATATGCATACATACATAGGTATGAAGTTATATGAACGCAGTTCCATCTACTCAGTAGATAAAGATGTGAGACACCATAATGGAATGAGAACATGGTATTCTGGAGATTCTGTCAGAGCTTCTCACATCTGTACGAGATGAACTGAACCCAGAATTCCTACTGAACTAAAACAGAACACTCCAAAACCTGAGAAAGAAGGCTTGTTTTAAGCTTCCTAACACATAACAATATAACCTGTTATCACCTGGAAAATGAAAAACAAAGTTTCAAGTCATTAAACTAGAATTAATGCAACTGTATCAAGGATGAATTATTGCTTTACATGTAGTACCCAGACCAACCTTTTTTCCTTTGATTATTAGTTTGACTTTCATCTTCACTGATGTTATCTCCTGGACCATCTGGCTTTGCCTCCAGGTTGTCCTTGGTTCCATTATTGCCTTTTTGATCAGATTTCTCCTCCTTTTCTTTTCTATTTGTTGGCTTCTTGTTGTGACTTACAGTCTTACACTGCAAAAGATACTGGTAATTATTTCTGACAGTACAGCTGCCAATAGCAGAACATGTAAGTTTCCTTTACATATTGAAATTCCTTTACTATTAGCTGTTCCCAGTATCTTCAGGAGGGTGAGTTTTAAGAACAGTGTTGTTTTGTAGTCTCATTTTACATAGCTGTATTTTCTGCTAGTCTGGCAAGACTATAAACAAGAATTTAGATGGATATAAGTATTGTTTTGGTTTTTAAACTGAAGATGTAGAATTGTGGAGTGCACAACAATCGTTTCAATGCCTCAAAACTGACTTTCATCCTTTAGGAAAGAAAGAAATACTATTTTACTAGTACCTACTGTTCAGACTGATTATCTTTAAAAAGCTGTTCTTAAAGAATACTGAACGTATTGCCTATGTGACCTTCTGATATACCAATCCCAACAGCATGCCAAGTGTCTATGTAAACTGTAAGGAGCCAAGGTTTTTAGAATCATGGAATCATTCAGGTTGGAAAAGACCTCTGAGATCATCTAGTCCAACCCCTGACTTAGAACTGAAGTCCACCACTAATCCATGCTAAGTTCTACATCTACGTGTTTCTTGAAGACCTCCAGGGATGGTGACTCAACCACTTTATAGTTGCCACTGGTGTGTTGGGTCTGTCTGGGATGGAGTCACCTTTCCCTGCAGCAGCCCACACAGTGCTGTGCTCTGCACTCATAGCTGGAACAGCACTGGTATCACTCCAGTGTTGCGTCTATTGCTGCATAGTGCTGGCACAACATCGGAACTCCTTCCAGGCCCCCAAGAGCCAGCAGGCTGGGGGTGGGCAATTGATGGGGAGGGGACATCACCAGGGCAGCTGACCTAAACCAACCAAAGGGATATTCCATAACACCTGATGTCACACTCAGCAATAAAAGGGGGGCTCTCGTGGGGGAGGGGCTCTCCTGAACAACCGGTATGCGTTTTGAGGCCCTGCTTCCCGGGACGTGGCCGAACATCGCTCGTTGATGGGAAGTAGGGAATAACTTTTTTTTCTTTCTCTCTGTGCTTCCGCGCGGCCTTGTTGTTTCTTTTGTTTCTCTTTCTCCCCATTCCCCTTTCCTTTAATTAAATCATTCTCATCTCAAACCTCGAGCTCTTTGTGTTGTCTTTTCTCCCCCTTCCTCTTTGAGGAGGGGAGGAGTGAGAGAGCGGTTGTGGTGGAGCTCGGCTGCCCACTCAAGTAAAGCCATCACAACTGGGCAACCTATTCCAATGCCACACAATCCTTCCAGTAAAAAAAAAAAAAAAAATTAAAAAAATCTTCTGATATCCAACCTAAGCTTCCTAACTCTGTTGATTATGTTTCACTAAATCAGAACATAAACCAAAGACCAGAGGATGCAGACGTGTTTGACTAGTTCTTTTTCTCCACATCAGAATACGCCATATACTGGGGCCTGTTTGCCTCTGAGTAGTGCCAGCATACTACAGATCATCACTTCTTGTGATAGAATAGCAGGTTTCAAAGAAGGCAAAACAAACAGCCTTTCAGCAAATAGTGTAAAACTTAAACTGGAGTGGACATAATATCTGCCTGTAAAATTAAACTTTGCAAATGTTTTTGCCAAACAAAAAGAATTCTCCTATGTTGTGGAGACTGCTTTGAACTTGCTGGAATACACATAGTAGATACTGCAGTACTATGCTATATCCCACAATTTGACTACAAAACCTTCCCTTAGACAAATCAACTGAGATCAAGTACAAAATAAATGTTACTTGGTTTAACTGACACTACATGAATTTCTGTGATTAAATTCTCACACATCCAAGTCAGCAAAAGGTTAATTAATATCTATGCAATACAATATAGACCATCCGGTAAAGCAAAAAGTTAAAAATACTCTTAAAGCAGACTATTTCAGAAAACATCAAATATGTATATTCTTTTGCAACACTATTAATGTATTGATCTCAGCCACTCTGGTTAGTACTGTGCAGATGTCATAAAGTATATCAAAATTTTACACAACCAAGTAGACATTAAAGCACTGTGGTATTATGGACAGCATGAAAGGCATGGGTACATGTTTTTCTAAGTCACTAAATTAAATATTCCCCCCCACCGCCCCCACCCCCCGCCCCCCCCAAAAAAAAGAAAAGAAAACAGATGCTAAAATAAGCATATTCTAGACTTGGTCAGAAATCAACATTAGCATTTAAAAGTCTTATTAAAAGGCTATAAAATGTAATCCTTTCAATGATATTCAATCTGTCAGAGCTAGGCTTGGTAGACCCTCTCCTCCTGTGAGGATTGGAGTATCACCAGTAGAGAATATAATGTACCCCTTATGATATTGTTAAATGTATCACCCACTGTCTTCTTGTGAGCAGTGGCAGTTAAAACATCTCAGCAATTGACAGGAATATTGGTGATGGGAAAGCTTACAAATACTAAAGAAAAGTCAAATTGAGGCTCTTATACAAATCCTAAACCTCCATAGGGTATATACACACACTAGAATATTTTAATTGGCATTTCAGCAACTGACTGACCATTAATTTATTTGCATATAATCTATTCAGATTTTGAAGATTCTTCTAACAATTTCAAAGAAAACCTGAGATACCAGAAGCAGCAAATTCTACCTAAAAGAAAATGTACTGTTGTGACAAATCTACAGACATCTAGAATTTTGACCTGCAACATGAAAGGCCTTGTTAGACACCTGAGGATGTTTTGTTGCTGACATAACAACAAGGTGTAACTTACTCAACTGGGGGAGAGGGAAGATGTTAGATACTAAGCCCACAGGACAAATGAACAAGTCTTCTGGTTTCCCTCACCAAGAAAACAGTAGAAGCATCACAAGGATGATGCCAGAACTAAAGCAAATATCAAAATGGTACCACATAGCTTGGAATAATCTATACTTCATTGTTTCAAATGATACAGCATAAAAGAGATCTAAGACATGTTATACACTTACCGCTTGAGATAAAAGTAAAAATTTGACGGAATTGATGCTAAGAACAGTCAGGAGGAAAATATATCCTTACTCCATCCCCACTCCTCTGATAACTCTCAGGGCAACTTTGCACAAAGCATGCCAGGCACAAGGGAACACACATCTACACAGTCCCAAAGATTACATTCAGGCCCTCTTTCTTGTCTATTCATAAACTTCCAAAAGAGTGGAAAATGGAAATAGAAGTTTGAAAATGGTGGAGTAAATACAACACATTTTTATTTACATGTCCACAAATACCAGTTAAGCTAAAAAGCATGTGCGTGTGCATGAGCTTGTGAAGGGTTCAGAAATTCTCCTATCAATACAGAGACTTAAGCACAGACCAGAATTATTGACAACATTTCTGCTAAAACCTGAGAACACTCAAAGCACATTCTGGAGGAAATCGTATTAATCACAGAAGTCAACGTGATTTTTAATAAAACAATAATGGAGGTAACAGTGAATACTTACTTCATTGTTTGCTATTTCACTTGGTGTTGGCCAGTTTGTGATATCACCAAAGTCACCAGTCTGCAAAGACAATACACAGGTTATACTACTTCCTCAATCTAGTCCTTTTTAACACATGGAAGATGTCTGTCATAACCCAGATGGCAAGACTATACCTTTGAAAAAAATTGCAAGAAACAGCAATTCTTAAAAAACTGAGAAATACAACAGAAAACAAGCAGCTTTTTAAAACAGAATATGATCAACTGGAGAAACAACCAGTCGCTGCAATTACATTCAAATCATGGTACAACACATCTTACCTATCTTGTACTAACAACTGTCTAACGAATGCCTTCATTACGAATGTATTAAGTGGGCATGGCCAAATACAGATGACAAGCAAGCAAAACTTTCTACATTCTATTATTAAAACAATCTAACAGAGATTAAGACAAGTACACAGAAAACAACGTTCAGATTAAATTATGTCTTATACATACCTCCCTCCACACTTTCATAGAATCATACAGAATCATCTAGGTTGGAAGAGACCTCCACGATCACCTATTTAAAGGCATCTACCACTTTAAAAGCTTTTTAGCTTTTGGAAGACCTTTGAGCACTGTTTTCACAGCCTAAAAAGGTGTAACTGTACCACATTTTAGAAACCTATTTCTTCAGCAGAAGGATTCAATGTCTCCTGTTATAATGAATTTATAACAGACCATAAAGCATGCTCATCACTAACATAATAGATAGGATTTTTGATACCAGCTTATCTCCAGTGCTCAAGTGGTGTTACTTCATTGAAGTCGCTTCCATTTTATATAATCCCATCACTTTTTTTCTAAAACAAGAGTGCCTTTCTGTATCCCCTTGAACACATACCACTTCAGCTTTCCTTCTAATTTTAATTTTCCTGACCTTTTTTGACTTTTCTGTCTTCAAAATTAACCAAGGTAGAACACTTACGGTTGTAACTTCAAAATACATTGCCCTTTTTTCTTTTTTAATTTTAGTAATAGCCATTTATCACAGTGAATATTTACAACCAGAAATACTTCTCTGAAATTATTTCATTTTCCTATCATATTATCAGCAGAGCTAAATGCCAGTTAAGATAAACAGGTTAGATTAACTGGGACTTCTAACACAATCAGTCCAATAACTCAAAGCTAAATGTTCTTCTGCCAAATACAAACCTTGCTGTATTTCCTTGTCCTGGGTTTTGCTGCCTTTATAACTTTAGTGGAATTCTCTAGGTCTGAAAAGGAAGAAAAATATTTTCAGGTGAAGAATTAGGTTGCACTTAAAAGCATACATTATACCTTAACAACTTTCAACTACCTAGTATGCTACACGGACTTTTTTTTTCTAGGTTTTGTTGGTATTGAAGCCAATTATCATTCATGAACATACTTATTGCAAAAATATTTCCATAAAATAACTAACAGCACATGACATTGAAAACCTCACACTCATGAGTGTAAATAATCCTGAAAAACAGGTGTATAGAATATAGTGTAACATAGTATTTAAGCATTTCTTAAGCTATAATGCCAAGATTATCTAAAATGCATTTATTTTAACCTAGGTATTAGCAAAGAAAATGAGGCCCAAAACATAAAAAAATACCCTATTAGAAGGTAAATTCAGAACACAATTAATTTATGAAATCTACCATTATGTGCGTATGAAAAAAACTAGAAGCAATTACGTATCAACAAATTCCTAGTGATTTCCATTTATTAACAAACAGGAAAATGCTTATTAACAAACAGGAATTTAGCCATTTTTTTCATGATCAAGTCAAAGCATTGGAAAACATTAAAAGGATGGTAAAAAAAAAAAAAAAGGACTATAAAAAAATACATTAAGGATAATACATTTTAATGCTCAGATTCCACAAGCTACAAGAATGGTTTACAACAAATACAAGCAATTGCAACAAAGCTTATGCTTGCACATTTTCAGAACCTTCCTGAGCCAAGACCTAAACTTTTAATAGTGAGTCTCCTGAACAGAGCTGCCTGTAATTCAACCTGTAGTTTCTACCAGGATTTAACCTAATGCTTGCTAAGAACTCTCTCACACACTTATCAACATTACTGAGCCTAATTAGCTAGGACCAGTGAGTTACATTTGCAAAAAAAAGTCTAATTAAACTCACTACATCCTTTAATACATATGCAATTTTCCCGTCTGTATGCAAATCCAATTTTCTTATTTTTCTACCCATTTAATTATGTTCTAATTTTTGTTGGGAATTCAGGAAAAAAATGGTAACTTTTCTCAGGTAACTTTTCTTGGGAGATGAAACCACTGTTCAGTTTCTCCTGCTATAGTTCTGTTCTTACTAGGCACATTTTCCAGTAGAGAAGTGGTTACATCCTTTCCTTGAAAAGTCTTATTCAGTCTTTTACCGAAAGCCAAGCTTAAAACACTGAGGATGACTGAAATCGCTAGGGGATTATTATTTCATAGGAGGATAACATCACCTCCTTAACCCTTATCTCTCTTGCATCCAGTGACTTCACTAATCTTCCTTATCGCAGCTTCACACTGGGAACCCCACCCTCATGCCCCACAGTGACTCTGAAAACTCGCTCAGTCCTCTTCCTGGAATATGCCGTGAGTGCCATAAGCACAAGTTCACGTCTGCTCCGTGCGGCACTCTCAACTCTGTTATTACAGCTAGGTACAACCCACCTGAATTCAGTGTATCGCAGCATCCTGATCAACAGGAGAGTTTTACCCCGTTGGTCACCAGCATTTTCCCCACACCAAACGGGAACCTAAAGATTTGCTTTTTAAAACAGAGACAAAACAATTCCCCCAAATGCTTCTTCTTTGTTATCCAGTCTCAATTGACTTTAGATCAAGAGCTTCCACTTTTCTAGACACACAGTGACTATCATCCTAATTCTAACTTATCACTCAAGAGTAAACCAAGTGCCACTATAAAATAAAGCAAAACAGTTGTAGTCATGGAGCATCAAGGAAATTTCTCTCTCTAGCTGTTCAATTACTTTCCTGAAGCCCTTTTTCCACCTCACAGCAACTTTTACATAAGTTGCTATGGAAGGACTGCTCTGCCAGAACTTCTACTCCGTGTGTCACCAGGGTGTAGCAAGGAATTAAAAAAAAACAACTCAACATCAGTGCGCTATCTTAGTCAGGAGATATTATTCCAGACAGCAGCAGAGGCTATCTGAACCAAGCAGAATGAGACCCAACTTGTTTTTCAGTAATCTCTCTTATCTAAGTCAAGGATGTAGTAACCTAAGACTTACAAGATGCGTTTGCACACACAGTGAAAATAAAATTACTATGAGGCAACGACACTGTCAGGCTGACGGTGCCCTTTCTGAGCGGTGATCCCGCCACACGCCGTACTTCCCTAACAAGCAACTCCTCAAAGTTTCTGGCCTTCCGTAAGAGTCATGTTCAAATCCAAGATTAACTGACCTTTCCTGACTGGCTTTCTGGCACTTGTCGCGTGGGATTTTAGTGTGAAGTATGAAAGGGGAGATAAGGGGTTCGGGGGGAAGGAGGGTGAGAGCAAAAGAATAAAACACCACATCATTTAAAGGTGTGTGTGTGTGTGTGTGTGTCCCGCCGATCAAGTCTGTTAGGCTGTTATGAAAGAGACTACAGCCACTGTGCAGGCAAAACTTACTCTAGATTGCACTTAAATAAAAGCTCCATGCCTAACATTAGCCCGGCCTTCGGTTTCAGCATCACATAGCAGTGCTGAATAGCAGAAACAGGATCTTCAGCTTATTGCCACAGCACAATCCAACCAGCCCCTGTAAATAAACTATTTCACTCACTGTTAGCTCCAGCCTAACTATATTTAAATGGTTTATTCAGTCATAGGAGACAAAGTAACCAGCTCATTAAAGCAAGCTGTGTTGATGAAGGGATTCAGCTGTCTTCAACTACTTCACTTGCTTGGTTTTAGCTGAAATTTGAAGGGGTGGGGGAAAAGAAAAAAGAATCAAGGATGAGCAAGTTTAATTGCTCGTGATCACCCTTCAATCACTGAACTCCAGTGAAGATGCCATCCACATGAAAACCAAAATCACCTTTCAAAGCCATTTTCATAGTGGTTCTTCCAAGTCTCTTAATACACTGCACCCTAACACAAGGTATTTTCTGCAAAAAAGACACGGATATGCAAACATGCCAACTGCAGTACTTCAGTTATTATGCAGCTATTAAAAATGAAAGATGAATCTTGGAACCACCAAAAAGGCAGCAATTCTCACTGTACTTCATTCTGTACTTCAGAGTACACTATTCAATACTTCATTTCAAAACGGATGTTTTCAAGTTCCGGAAATAACCAGTTAGATTTATTTTTTTTTCTGATGGGAGAACAGGGGAGATACTGCCAACTTCTTCTAAAAGTGATGCCTCCTATAAAAAAAAAGGCAAAACATCCCAATTTTGAAAAAACGCGTTTTATGTTGTCATGATTTCTAGACAACTTTCAAGTGTTATTTTTACTTAGCACGTGCATTCTCCTCAGCAAAGGAACAACCTATCATAAACACCAGAAGAGCCTCAGGAGGCGGTTGAGGGGGTGCAATCAAGAGGCAGAATAGCTCTTCAAAAGTTCAGTGGAACTTGTTTGTTAAACTTGTAGAACATTTTCCACCCAGTTGTATCCCAGTTTTAGACAAGGTAGGTATGCTTCAATCTGTTATTTTAACAAACAAATGTAACAGTCTTGCAAACATGACCAAACAATCCCTTGGAGCACATGACAGTTTAAATCTAGAGCATGGATTTATGACCTCAGATTCTGAGAATTTTTTTTTTTTTTTAAAAAAAAAGCAACCTATGCTAACATCCTTTCCTACAATAGTTAACTTCTTTGCACAATTTGAACAACTAATGAAGGTAGTGAACTATTTCAGCAGCAGGCTTCTACATGTTTATACTAAGAAACAATCCGTTTTCCAATGGAATAAGCACTGAACAATCAATAGGAAAAAAAAGTCCCCAACACATGACTGATTAATCATTACACTCTTTACTTTTCTTGTGCTTCGCTTCTAATCCTATTTTGTTCTTAGCTTCTTCATAGAAAGCTGCAACCTGTGGCTCAATTCCTACAAAAGGTTTTGTGGTCAAAAAGGAGCACGTGCTAGAGCACAGCAAACCAGGGTCGCGTCCGGGACTCTGGGCAGCAAGATGCATTTCTCTCTCCTAACAGATTTCCAGTTCAGAAACCAGAAAATCGTCCATACAAACTTCCATATTCTGTGTTCTGTACATCGCTATAGGTCTGTAAAAACAGACAGCCCATTTGGAAAGAGAACACCTTTAATCCCTTCAGCCTTGGGATAGCAGTCAAAGCTGTGCCTTTTGACAGTTTATAAAATAATAAAAAGGTTACTATACAAACACAGTGAATTCCTGGCAACTACTGATGTGCCTGCATGAGATACACCAAAAATTTGATAAGCAGATCATTTACCCATTTACTAATCAAAATGTTAAGCTCGTTATTCCTAATAATACAGGACACCTCCACTAAACTGTGCTTTTACAACCTGTTTATTAATAGAGTAAAGCAAATCCAGTTACTCAATAGCACCACGGTGAACTTCTGGTACCAAAATCCCAGCCAGATAAAGGGTGCTCTCTGATGTCCCGAAATCGACGCAGTGAAGAAGGACAAACTGAGCGCAATGTAAGAGACCCAAACATGCAGTTACTTTGACTGACTGCATCAGAGCACACTGGGAACCACATCTACTTTTACTGCTTAAAACCACAGGTATGTATTTTGCTTCATGAAACACTTTCCTAAGTTTCATGACCCATTTTTGAATAATTGTCTAATGCCTCATTAGAGACCAACATCAGCTACACAAATCACACGAAGGCTAGAGAACTTGTCCTTTGGGGCCCAGCTTGCAAAGAAAGGGCAGCACTTCATCAAAGAGGTGGAAGAACTTTTGAGTAAAATTATTTCACCAACTCCATGCCGGCCATGCGTGAAGGAAAGGTAACTGACTTCTGCCAAAGGCCAGCTCTGAGGGCTGGCTGAGGTAAAACAAGACTCAAAAGGAAGACAAGGAAAACAGGAATAATTCTGGGTTGTTACAGGACTTTGGCAGGGACACATCTCTCCTTGGCTCCATTTAAAACAAAACTTATCTTGTTACCTTGTAAAAAAAAATGATTATCTACAAGATTACATAGGACTCCTTCCTCGCAACCATTCCTCTCCTCATTATCGAGTTTCAACTTGAAGAAGCGAAGACTCAGAGAAATATACGAAGCTCAGCATACAGGGGAAGGTGGGGAAGGAAGGCAGGCTGCAAGAGCTGCCTTTAATCATCCAACAGCCGCTGCTGAAGCTAGCTGCCTGTGTTCAGGGTCCCCAGGAAAAGACAGAAGCCTATTAATTTCACTAGCAATTTCATACTGCTACAAGTCTTTCTCCGTGAATTAAATGGAGACTAGTAGAAGCAGCTGTATAATTCTGAAATTATTCTGTTTAGGAGTTTAATAAAGGGCTTATCCCAAAACACAGAACCGTGTCAACAAACACACCATAAAAAAATCAAGTATGTTTACATGAGGTGTTTGGTTTGCTGTGACGTTATTGAAACCTTTACATAGCCGAGATCAAAAAATAAAAGGTGGTGGTAACAATGCTTGGACAGAATTCTTTCAGTGAGGAAGGATTTTAAGCTTTTACCAATACTTTTTGCTTTCAGGTGACTTTAGCAGCTGGTGTCACAAGGAAGAGGCAGCTCTGCCCTGCTACACGTGGCTGTCGCAGCGCATCGGCAGTCTGGAGGGGTCTAACTGGAAGCGACCTTCCCAGGAGCACAGCTATCTCCGAGCACACTGCGCTTGCATGTGTCAGTAAAGTTTCAACAAATTAAGCCAAGATCAACAAGTCAAACAGGATTTGGTTGCTACTTTGATGTGAGATTCTTTCCCATTTTATTACCCCCTTTATGGACAGTTTTACATTCCATCCCAGTAGTGTTTCTGCTCATCTACTTATTATTTCACATGACTAATTTCCATACTACTACGCTCATAAGGGCCTAACGCGACTGATTTTGCTTTGCCAATGTGCAATTAGTTGCTTGAAAATACATCTCCTGCTGGAGGTGGAGGCACGTGGTCATCCCTGCCCTCCAACAGCCAGGACAGATCAGCTGCTTCATCTCCCCTGAGGAGCGAGCAGTGGCTGAACCACAATGTACAGCTCCATACGTCTTTTTCACTGATGCCATTACCAGCACTTTTACAACCAATAGCCACTCCTAAATTTGCTAAGTTACACACTTGCCACTGAAAAAGGTATTCCAGTGCAACTGCTCAATTAGGTGTTAATTTCATAAGCAGCAAGCACAACTTTTGTACACTTGAAAAATAATTAAAGCTCTCTGAAAATAAGCATATAATGTACACAGCATATAAACTCACTGCTGCTCCTTTCTTCTTTCTTCAATAATTTATTTTTGTGTTTTGTCTTAAATTGGGTAATAAACTCTGCAGAAAAAGCAGCATCTTCAGCTGAGGCCTGAGCAGGACCACAAGGTGTTAATATAACAAAAAAAGCTTCTGGTGTATTATTATTGTTACTGCCCCAGCAACCCAAAGGAGTGACAAGTTCTCTTTCATGTATGGACAAGACTGCAAGCTGCTGCCCAGCAAGCTGGATTGTAGAAGCTACGCATAAGTCGGTATTTATGAGCGCGTCAGTACACACAAACAAAACAGTCAAGATGATAAAGATGACTGTACGTGTTGCCAAAAGGTTTGATCTTCAGCTAAATAAAGAACCTGTGGTCTGGAGAACCCTTTTGTCTGCTTGCATGATCTGCATACTTGAAACCATAAAAGGCTATACTCCTCTTTGTGAAGGAAGCACACGGTTAATTTGAGGATAAAAGCAACTGTCAGAACACAGGAAGGTTTGTCAGGTGCCTTCAGGAGCAAGTGCAGAGACCGAGATTCCCGGGAAACACATGCTGAAGTATGTGTTCTGAGGTTGCTTCTGGCCAAGAACAATACTCCAAGAAGTTGCTAACTCTGAGGAACGCTGCAGTGGCCTGAGCACATAGCCCGGCAATTTCAAGTCAGGTCTGCGATCTGCCTGCTTTGTCGGTGTGGAACCTCTCAAGCAGCTTTACCTTACATGTGGCGGTGATTAAAGGCCACCAGAAAATTACACCCTGGCTACCCTCACTCCACCTCGCCCCACATAAGCGGTTTGAATCCTCAGCGCGAGCCAAGTCACTACATGTGCTGCCATGCCGAGCCTTTGCAACCCACACCGCGTGAAAAGCAAAACCCAGCGGCGGACCGAAGAGAGGGGCTGCGCAATAAAGAAAAAAACGCAGACAGAGCGCAAAACCAAAGAGCACAAGCCAAGAAAGCCAGCACGACTCCGCAAAGCTCCCACGCGCCAGCGAAGCCGCACGGGGCCGCCGCTCGGCAGCTGCCCGTTGCCCGCCCCGCGGCCTGCGGCAACCGCTCCCGCCCGGCCCGGCCCGGCCCTGCCCGGCGAGCAGGGCCCCGGGGCCGCCCCGCCGCTCGGAGGGCGCCGCACCTGGGTCCCGCAGGCCGGCGGTCTCGGCCGTCTCCGTGTCCCCGCCGTCCCGCGCCGCCCTGCGCCTCGTCCACGCGTTCTCCTTGGGCGCCGGGGCTTCCACCGCCGCCCGCCGCCGCCTCTCGTCCGCCTCCGGCTCGGGCTCGTGCTGCAGCCAGTCGCCGCTCTGCTCCGCGGCCTCCCCGCGCTCGCCCTCCGCGGG